>NW_007729110.1:199900-236135 GCF_000696425.1 Galeopterus variegatus
CATTTTTCCCCAAACCCCCCCCCCCCCCCCCCCCCATCAGTCCTCAGCATTTCTATCATTTTATCCTGGAGCACAAGACACTCACAAATAGCGCCAGCCCTTACCACCCAAGTGTGCTTGGAGGATGGTCAGCATCTGCATTGCCTGGGAGTTTGCTAGAAGTGCAGAATTTCAGGCCCCACCCCAGACCTACCAAACCAGAATCTGCACATTAACAAGGTATCCAAGTGATTCCATTATAACCACACCAAACCTTTTCATTGTTTTTTCTTTTTTTTTAATTATAAGGATTTTCAAACATAGAAACACCCACATACCCCCCACCCAGGTTTATTATATGTCAGTAATTTAAAACCTTTGCTTCAGATGTTTAATTTTTTATGTTAAAAAATCTTAGAGTTGAAGGCCACCTCCCCACATTCTCCTTAGGGTGAGCAACTTATCCTAGTTTGCCTGGGATGATCCAAGTGCAGCACTGAAAGTCCTACACCTCTGGAAACCCCTTAGTTGTGTGCCATACTGAAATTCATGTGTACCTTCTCTCCTTTACATATTTACACATTCACCACATGCACATGTTTTAATAATACATGGAATTATTTTACATGTTTAACTTTAAACAAATAGTAACTTGCACATTCTTTAGTTAGCTCTTCTTCCATAGCATTACCAGTTTTAAGATTTACTATAATGATATACTAAGATCCATTGATTTATTTGCATTGCTGTATCTATTACATCGTATGAAAATACTCTATCCACTCTCTTCTGGTGGAAATTGAGGTAGCTTCCAATGTTTTGTTATTTTAAATAATATCAACCAACATCAAAAATGTGTCCTGTGCATATCTGGGAATTTTCTAGGGAATATGTCTTGAAGAGGTATTGCTATATCCTAACGTATGCCCATCTTCAGCTTTGCTAAATAGGGTCAAATTGCTTTCCAAGTGTTTATAATAGTTTATGTTCTCACCAGCAATGTAAAGACCCTTTTATCTTGTCCACATTGTTTGGTACTATCAGACAGGGAGTGTGGCCAGTTCGATGGGTGTGAGATGGTATTCATTGTTTTAAATTGATTTTCCTTGCTTTAGTTAGCCAGGTGGAGCACCTTCCATATGTTCATGGCCCTTCCCATTTTCTGCACCATCACTTTCTTTGTGCACACACATTGCCTGTTTTCATACGGAGGCATTCTAGATACTAAGCTTTTGTGAATCATATGAATTGCAAGTATTTTCTCCGAGTGGGGGATTTGCCTTACATTTTTATTTAGGAATTTTATTGCCCTATGTATTTAAAAGATTTTTAAACATTGAGATATAATTTACATACCATGAAACTGACTATTTTAAAGTGTACAGTTGAGTGGTTTTTAGTATATCTCTTCTTTTACTGTTTAGGCTTTTTCTTTCATTTTAGAAATCTTTCCTATCCTGATACCATAATGCCATTCTCCACCCCCTTTTATCAGTTGTAAATATTTGCTTCTTGCATATATGTAATTATTCTGATAGGAGTGGATTTTTGGATGTGGAGTGATGGATTGATCTAGCTTAATTTCTATCCATATGAATAGCTAATTGTTTTAGCATTATTTATTAAGTAATCTCTCCACCTCCACTGGTTTGTAATGCCATTTCTGTTATCTATCAAGTTCCCATATATACATGAGTCAGTTTCTAAGCTCTATATTCTTTCGATTTATCTGTGAACCTGTATCACAGAATTTATTTTCCATAACTTCATAATAAATCTTGATGTCTGTAAGGCATGTTTTCTCACCTTATTCTTTTTCTTGTCTCCTCTTTTCAAGTCCTCTACTGTCCCACATAAACTTTAGGCCCAGTGTGTCAAATTCAACCAAAAATGTTCCTGTGGATTTTGACTGGAAGCACACTGAATTTACAGCTAGTTCAAGAAGAATTGACATATCCCAATATTAACATCCTTACAACATTCCTATTCACAACTGAATATATCTCAATTTCCTTAGGTCTCTCTCTCATCACTTGAGATTTTTATGTATTTACATTAGTCCAAAGATGCCATGCATATATTATTATTGGATTTCTTACTAGGTATCTTACAGTTTTTAATGTATTGAGATTTATTTACAGACATACATCTTGCATTTTCTGATCTGAGTGTTGCTGGCACATATGAATAAACTAATTTTTGTACAGTGACCTTATATCCTCCCATCTTGGTGAACTCCATTAGTTTTTATAGTCTAAGGAGTATTGACAATCATATCATTTGTAAATAATGGCAATTGAGTTTCTTCCTTTTCAATTCTTATTACCTCTTATTTATTTGTCTTGATTGCACTGGCCAGGACTTCCAGTACAAGCAGAACAATGCTGAACAGAAGTAGTGACAGACACGAGCTTATCTTGTTGCCTTTAAAGGGAAGGGTTATAACATCATACCATTACATATGGTGTTTGATATAGGGTGTTTTTTTTTTTTTTTGGTTTGTTTTTTAAGATATTTATTAGGTTAAAAAAACCTAGTTTGCTAAGTGTTTTAACTCTGAGTAATAAATTTTATCAATTGCTTTTCTTTTTGAGATTGATCTTAGAATTACTCTTCTTCAAGAAGCCTTCACCAGCACCCTAAAGTTGGAGTAAAAGCTGCTTCTCCGTGGTTCCACTGCATTTTGTGCATTCCACAGCAGTTTAAACTATCTCCAGTAACTTCCAAACAACTCAAAGGCCGGAACCATGTTTAATTTGTGGCTATATCCCCCAGCACCTGGCGTAATCATTGAATATCTCTGTACATAGTTGTAGAAATAAATCGTTGGGAATATGCTCTAAAAACTTCATTTATTCCTTCCTAAAAACAAATTATGCTTCTGACAATTAGGCCTAATTTACAAAGGCAATTAGAATAGAATAGAAATTTGACTGAGAAAAGTTTTACTTACACATTTGTATTTGTTCTGAATAAAATAACCCATAAAATGTAAATACATGTCTTCAGAGAAACACTGACTTTCTTCTTAAGAGCAAATATACATATGCAGATATCTAAAACTCTTCTCAGTCAAATTTATATTTAATAAATCAAGTTTATATTTATTTTAGCATTATTTTGTTACTTATCTTTGTGTCATTATTACAACAAAAATAAAAGTCCTATGAACTTTGATTTGCTCAGTATGTACTATTCAGAGGTGTTTTTTCTCATATATAAGTACTAAGATTTTTAAAGTTAAATGAACTTAAATGATGTTTTTACCAATGCCAAAAGCCTTTTACAATGCAATATGTTTCTGTCAGGGTTTGAATAGCCTCACAGGTTTAATTCAGAACACTCAGATACTTAATGATCATAGGACCTCAAATGCCATTTGAAAAAATGAAATCTTTTATCTCCTAACTCAGTTTTGCTTTCATGCATAGCACGGCTCTAAAATCACCATCGTGATATTTATTAACTAACTGTCTTTACAAAACTGTGGGTAATATATCTTTTACATTTCATTGAGAAGAAAAGAAACTTAATCCCACCAGGATCTCCATTATTAGTTCTTCCTCTTGATTTTTTTCCTGTGGGGATTTTATATTGTCCAGATGGTGCTCTGAAGAATTCTTAGACAGATCAGCATTTTACAATGGCAAACTGAAAAAGCAAAAATCTATTTTTGAGTTAGAGGATTAAATACTATATCTTGTCATCTGGCTAACTCAGTCCAAACTAGTCAATATTTGGTTCATATTCAATTTACATATTTAATTATTCTCTTACTCACATAGCAGAGTACCTTCATTTTTAGTAGAGTCCTGTTTTTAGTTTGTTGCATTGAATAACTAATTAGCCTACTCAACTGCTCTCTCTATTTCCTTTAGTTCTACCAATTCTAAAGAGTGCAATACAAGTCGCATCTTTATGTTGGATCCATTCTGTAAGGAATGTAAATTAAATTCCATCAGCAGCAAAAATTTAAATATCCTTTTCCATATTCATCACAGAATATTTATCTTCCATGAAGAAGAGTTGCTGAATGAAATGTCTGAAAATCAATCTGGTGGGAAATTGTTTATTTCTCTAAGTGACCTAATCCTTATTTTTAAACATACTGACACTTCTAATCTTCAAGTAGTTGCCCTGATGGTCAAAACTTTCTTAAATGGAAAAATAATTACAAGGTTACATGTTCTGTCATAAATAGCTCCAAACAGTGTAACATCCTAAGGTGTGCATTCCAAATCTTTTGAGTATGGAATAAATAAAAACAACCTTTATTTGGAGCTGTTCCACTTTTGTCCATTGTCTTAGTGGTGTCAAAGAATTTGTCCTTTCTATATAAAACCAAGTATTTTGTTTATATTTATATCCAGAAAAGTACTGAGTTATTTCGTTTTAGTTGTGGTAGGAATGGCCAATAAAAGTATGTTGGTAAGGACCTATCTTTTGTCTTATCTGCTTATTTCTACATTATATTCAAAGTGTAACATTCTCCCTCTAACTACACTGAACAACACGGGTTTTCCCAAACTGATAATTTCCTTTCTTATATGTTCTTCTTTGTATGCGAGTCTCTGGAATGCATTTCCCTTTCTTCATTGTCCACATCCGTAAATATCTACTCTTCCTTCAAAACTGATCAAATCCCACGTTTATGAGGTTTTCCCTAAACCTCTCATTCTAAACACACACACACACACACACACACACACACACACACACACACACACACACACCCACCCAAACTTAGCTGTTTTCTCTTTCTGGTCCTCCAATAATACTTCATAGATTAGCTCATTGAATTAAAATTATTTGTCTACACTCTCTTCTCTTACTAGGTTTTGAGTTCTTAGAAGTCAGGGTACGTCATTTATTCATTTTGGATCCCAGGACCTAGTCCAGCTCTGCCATGGTAACAGGCACTCAACATGCACTTACAAATAATTGATTGATTGAACTGTACCTGCTGACTACTGTGAAAATTATTCTTAAATTTTAGAAGACAGCACTATGATTCTCCTATAATAAAGTCAGTATCTGTGACCATAATGACCCAAAGTGGATGTGCTATGTTTTAAGTTTTTCATGAGACAGAAATAAGTCTTAAAATTCCTAACTAAAATTTTTAAATTGGGAGGAGTTTTAATTTATTTGCCCAAATTAACTCTAATTTAGAATAGAAAATATCTAGAAAGATGGGGAGACTGAGCAAAATAAGACTTTTCAACTAAAAGATAAATTTAAAATTAGCTCCTGTGATTTCTTTAAAAATGAATCTGAACAGTTAGTTTGAAAAACAGCAAAGGCATTATAGTAAACAGAATTAAGGGCAAAACATCTCTGCTCAACTCTGATTATTTTAATGGTGACTAGCAGGAGGCCTCAGCTTCAAGAAAGGTCAAGTGGACCTAACCTTACCAATTTATGAACAGCTTAGAATGACCCGAATTAAATTTTGTACTCTTTTTAGCTCATTTTAAACTGAGCTAACATTTTTGTTTTGAAAACAAATAAAAATATAAACCAAATTATAAGCAAATTGTAGTTATGATACATAACATTTCATTGTGTTTATTGCTTTCTTCCTAACTAGTCTTCTGATAACCACAAAGATTGAACTTTCTGTTAAGACAATTAAATGATTTTACTCAGAATATGGATACTTAAAAGAGAGGGAGCATACGTTAAGGAGTTCCAAACAACAATATTTGAAAACATGTACATGAAAAAACTCCTGTAAGTATTCTTGGAACTGATTTTTTCTTCAACTTAAAAAAAAAAAAAAAAAAAAAAAAAAGTTTTGGGGGGGAGTTAAGAACTCTTTTCAACTGTTAAACAATAACTGGAAATCCTGAAAATGTACTCTTCTTTATCCAGGGGGGAAACACTAAAGTTTTTTTTTTTTTTTTTTTCTAAGAATTGTTTAGCAAGGGATTTACTCAGTGGTTTCTATTTCTATTTTGAACAGAAAGTTCAGTTTTACTGCCTGTTAAACAATAACTGGAAATCCTGAAAATGTACTCTTCTTTATCCAGGGGGGAAACACTAAAGTTTTTTTTTTTTTTTTTTTCTAAGAATTGTTTAGCAAGGGATTTACTCAGTGGTTTCTATTTCTATTTTGAACAGAAAGTTCAGTTTTACTGCCTGAAATATAATACCATCTGTGTTTATTTTCTCTTCCAAAACACAATTCTTTTTTTTTTTTTAAAAACGTAACAGGCACATGGTCCTAATAACCCAGATAAATGTATTAACTCAACGAATTCTTTAGTTTAACCAATGGTGAAATTAGTTAAAGATCTAGAATATATACCATACAAATGTGAACTTCATTGCAAATGTAAATCATATAAAGCATATCTATAAATTTAATTTTTAAAAATATCCTGAATAATTAGTAATTATGTGTTCTCTATAAATATACCAGGGTAGAAGTAGCTATGAGGTGAGATATAGGAGCACAATTTACCCCATAATGTAGTTAGTGGACAGAGAAATGGGCCAGGAGCCGGAGGACCAAAGAATCAAGGAATCACTTTGACCTCATGTTCCCCAAACCCATACCACCTGCTGGACCCCTCACACATCTACCTGGAACAGCAGCATCTGGCTGTTAAAATTTAAATTTATTAATAATGTATTTTAAATGACCTTAAATATTGTCAAGTGATATACAACTGTAAGCATCATTATATGTTTCTATTTGAGCTGATACATTCCAGTAAAAAATCATTCTGGTAGTTTTCTAATGTAGGAAGTGGGCTTAATCTCTTTTCCAACAAATCATTCATGAGGAAAAATTTAAACATTTTATTTAGGTTGTTTGTATTTCAAAGAATGCTTAGACTCCATACATCATTTTTTTTATCACAGCCTGACATTTCTTTAATAGCTATAATAGTCTTCAAGAGCATCTCGAAGTATGATTTTGGGGGCTATATTCAGAGAGACATGATTTCTAATATCGGCCCCAACACTAATTCTAGAAAGTTTATGTGGTGCCAGGTTTTCTATTCTCATGAAATGGAGGATGTGTTATAAGACGTCTCAATGGACACACGTCCCTAAAATAGCCAGGCACGTATGACTTAGAGCTTAATATTTCCTGTTTCCACTTGAGCCTTCATAGGGCACGAGTTAAGCAGAACTATTTGGGAACAGAACATTTCTCAAATCATCCTGATAGTCACTTGAAGAACAAAAACAGAAGAGGACAGAGGCTAGACTGCTGTCACTCTCTGAAAGCCCTGGGGGATTTTGACTCAAGAAATTCTTATGTTCCTAATTCTCTTACCTTTTATTTTTCCTCAACAGTGTGGTTCCTCCCTGGAGGAACTGACAAGCACTATTTTCCAGACATACAACCCAGAAGGCAGGTCCTGCTTCCACATTTCTCTTTGCCCTGAAGCAGCTCTAAAATAAATTCTTAATTTGTTACAGAGAAATACTTAACACATTCTAGGTGTATACATTTCTTTGTGTGTGTGTGTGTGTGTGTGTGTGTGTGAGTGTGTGTGTATGTGTGTGTGGTCTGTTATTTAGCACTTTACATTATTCATGCCTCGCTTTTCTTGGGCTCTAAATGTGTTTCCTGAAGTTGCTTTATATGTGTTATGTAGAGAACTGACATTTCATATCTCGACTGTTCTTTATTCATAGCCTCTCTTTGTCCTGACATCTACTAGATGCATCAGACAAATTAATACATGGATGGCAAAATAAACTGGTCATACTTAAATAAATTTTAACTCACAAATCTTTCAACAAAGCAAACAAAAACATATCATTAACAACATTAAAAAATTATCAATAATATGAGTATGGTTTACTTAAAACATTATTTTAGTACACAAAATTAAGCAATACAAGAATACTTTTTCACTAATAAAGGCAATTTATTTTGTATATTAATTTGCATATTTTGTCAAATAATATAACACACTAGAGAGTGATGTGATGAGTATTTAATGTCTCCAGTAAAGATTTTATGTCAAGTACCAATCTTAAAGTCTCTTGCCCACATCCCTTAGTATTTTTTGAAAACATAAATGGACAAGGGAAATGTTGCCAAATTTGACCAATACTTACGAGAGAATATTCCCAATATAGGCATAGTAGGAGCAACAGTAGGGCGTGTTTCCATCGCAGCAGTAAGATCTGCAGTCTTTGCCACACTGAGCAAGACAATCATCTACAAAATAAAAGCCACAAAAGAGCAATTGCAGTCGTGAAATCACAGCTTCATGAAAAATTATTTTATTTCATATCTTAATTGATCATATTTCTTTAGTATATCTAGATCTTGTTTTGTACTCAGAATTCTAAAACGTATGTAAGGGTCTAAATTGGCCTGTCTTCTCCATTAGACTCTAAGCTGATAAAAGCAAAGACCATTCTTGAATCTCCAGCACCAGGCACCTCAGTTGGTAGTCTGCATTGGTTGAATGAGATGATGAAGGGAGGAATGAATGAATGATTCAACTAATCATCATTCAATTTGTCAATAGAGTTCCTGTGATAATTTTTAAATTAAAAGTCTTCTGACTTTAAGATATTATATTCTCAAGTAACCCCAATTAATAGAAAGGGTTACTGACATGGATAATATCAAACAGGGATAATTTTAAAATAATGTGTATTTTCCATGACAATGCATTATACACTTTTCTTTTTATGCCATTTTTTACCTTCATAATTACAGTATGCATACATATGGTAACATAAATAAGTCTATATCCTGTTAATCCATTTGAGTTGGAAGATGATGAGTTAGTTACAGAAGTAGTTCCTGTAGGTAATTAATTTGTGGATAAGAGTTTAATGTCTGATTAAAGAATCAATAAGCTATAAAGCAGCACTATGTGAAGACGGCAAAGGTACTTTCTAATTAAAAAGATATGTTGGAGCAAACCAAACTATTTTTTTCTGTATATTTTTTCAGTAAAGAAAATTATATCCAAAATGTTCAATGAAAATTACCCTATCTTTTCAAAATTCTTTATTCTGCCTAAATGATTTATGTTTAAGAAGTTAAGGTTATCATTGATTTATACAGTAGTATAAATTATGATGGATATGTGGGTTTCAGACATATAATTAGAAAAACATTTAAGTTGTATGTTCAAGAATCACAAAATTGAGTTATTGCCAACTCAGTTCCTGAAAGTAATATCAACTATTATATAAATTACATAAAATTTTTGCTTTTCTATCAAAGTTATAACTAGAAGTACAAATATCATATTTATGTCTAGATGTCCATGTAATTGATTTATCTAGAAAAGAAAATTTACAGTGCTTTTAAGTCACCCTCTTGCCAAGATGATTCTTTACAAAGAGACATGATTGAAAGGTAGCAAAGTTCACTGCCTTCATGGCTTTTGTGGAACAAGTGAAAAAGTTCACATTTTTTCCCCCTCAATTTTATTTCCACATAATAGAGTGATAATCACCAATCTCGAGGTTTTCCTCTGGACTGTGGTAAGAAGTAAGAGGGAAAAATAATTACCTTTGTAAGACTGAATAACTCTAGTTAAATTCACTTTTAAATTTTTAAGACAGAAACACAATCTAATGACTTAAATCCAAAGAGGAAGCTAGTATATTGACATCATATGCTTTTTTGCAGAGCATGTCATACTTTTAAAAGCTACTTATTTTATAGTTTTCTCAGTGAAAAAGTTTTCCATAGCTCTCATTATTAGTGCTGTTTAATTTATTCAAATATTTAGACTGGTCTTAGCAGTAATGTTTTGTTTCACATTCTTAAAAGCCATTCGGATGGTGAAAGAACTAATGTCCCCGTATTCTGTCAGAGAAGACAACCAATGTATAAATAATTTCATAGGTTCCTTTTGAATGATGCCCAGGACAGTGACATCTTATTAAACCCTCTATGAATGTATCTAAGATTCAATTACTACCATTGTACTCCAATTACTACTATTATAAGGACATGGTGTTATCAAAATATTTTGAGCCAATGTTACAGGAAACCAAGCCCAAAATCTTGTAGCCAAGAAGCTGGATTATACCTGTAACAAATATCTGGATCATGTCACACAATGTTCATCATGTTTCATGGCATTTTCCAGTGCTCTTTTCTACTTCCCGGAATTATGCTACCAAAAAGGGCAGATTTAACAATACAGCAAATATGTTCACAATCACATTTCCATACTGATATTTTGACTACACCTCAAAGATCAATTTGTTGTATTACTTGCTTTCTCCAGCTTATTTGAGAATAATTCTATGAAGATCAGCATTTGAACCATAGAGGAACATCTTCTCACTTGTGAAAGAATGGAACGTTCCAGTTGTCCTCAAAGGGTAACTAATACTACTTCTAATATCCAAGTTAATATCCCTGAGAATTATCCAGTTCAAACTTTCTTCAATGGCTTTTTAATGAAAGGCAAGATCTGGAAGACATTTCCTCAACTCCCCCCACTTCCTCCCCCTCCTTTAAGGAATGTGCAGTACAGGAAAAAAATATCTGGCTTGAAGCACTTGCTTAGAAATGGTTCTTGCAAGCTAGAGCTAAGGATAAGAGAGGAAGGAAAGGGAGGGACAGAAGTCACTGGCTGAGGCCCAGAAGGTAAAACCTTGACCAAATCCTGTCTTTGTAGCCTGCAGTGGGAGTTGGACAATAATATAAACACTTCACTGGGTCTCTTTCCAAAAGTGACTCCACAGTAAAACACAATGGCTCCAGCACAGAAACCTTGCTCTTATTTGTTTAACCAAATGGAATGTAAATTTAATGCATTTTCTTTGGGTAAAATAATTCAGGTTATAGATAGGGCATCTACCTAGGTCTTTGTGCCATGAAACTGGCAATTCATTTAACAGGGTATCCAAACTATTTTTATTTCTGTGGTGCTCTGGCATCTAACCTCAGCCCTCACTTCTAACCAAAAGGTATAATCTGTAGTTGCATATACTCATCTCATAATGTTGGCCTTTGTTTACACTATACCTGTTCACTCCACTTCCTTTTGTCCAAGCCTCCCCTATACTTCAAAGAAATAGTTCCTGCAAGTCTTCCTCAATTCAATTTTCCTGAGCAAATATTTATTGAGCTCCTCTTATGGGCCAGAGTTTTATTAATCTTTGAGGATATTTTGCTGAGGAAAATAGACATCATCCACATGGAGCTTACACTCCTAAATCAGCAATAAGGTCCCCTCTTTTGCATACAAATAGCACATGATCGTACCTCTCCTATGACACAGCCTTTTATACATTAATTTATGGGCACACCTTACCTTCCAGAGAAGATTCAAAGCATGACCTCTGTTCTATATCACTCAATATATCTCACTCAATAAATGTTAGTTGAATGCATATGGCGAGCATAAAAATGCCTCTGAAATAATAAGTCCAGGAATTAGCACCAAAAAATTTATTAGCTAAATATTTATTATCAAAGACAATAGGTCAACCTAGTACTGGCTTGCAATTACTTCATAGCTTACTAGGGAGGGATTCAGGAGAGCAACGAATGGAGTGAAACTTTCTAAACTAAACAACCTTGTTGCTGGCCAGCTTTTCTGGTTTCCTGAGCCCTGGGGGTTGGGCACCTAGTCATGGGGGAACTGGAAGAAGGGCGTGCAAAGGAGAAGGGTTCAGTTCACCACAGGGAATAAAACAGACAAAAGAAGAAAATTTCTGGTTCAATGGAATGGCTGAGTAAGGGCAAGGGAGAGCATTAAACAAAGTTATATTTGGTTTTTGCTCTTTTCTTACTTTTGTTTACTTTTTAATAAGTAGATACATGGAAAGATCATCATTGCTTCAAAATAACCAATAGAGAAAATTTTTTATAAAACTAATATTAATAAAATTGATTGTTAGTCCCTCAAATTTTTATATTTAAATAAAATAAATAAATGTTATGAACAGATTAGAATATCGATAGTCCTTATTAAATAGGAGGAACTTGTCCTACTTTTATGAATACCTGTATTAGAAAGTCAGCATTTTACCTATCCTAAAATATCTTTAAAATGATAACTTCTAGACAGCCACTAATTTGCATTTCAACAAACAGATTCAAAATTTCTATAGAAGTTATGGTGACTCCTTTCTGGCAAGGTCCAGTGAAAAATTCAATTCTTTTGATGCTCAGGTAACAACATTTAAGAATGTCTTCGCTTCAGTTGCAGTATCTTTGTGAGTATCAAAAAGTAAATTTAAGTGCTATACACACATTCAATATTGCAGGGTCATGAGTAAGCCTGTGATTTTGTCATAAGAATAGAGAGACATAACATTTTGCAAATACCTTTGCTTTTTGCTCGCGCTGCTCTGTGAATTTGAACAGATACAAAGACCACATGTGTAATTAACTTTATACTTGAATAACTAACGAAAGGCCATTTAGGGCCCCATATTAATCACAAAACAAGAAAACTCTCTTTGCTTCATCAATTATCAGTAATTCTCACCAAGAATAATTGGAGTGAGAGAAATAAGATGCCTTTCACCTGTAAACAAGTGTTTACCCAAATTCAGGAAAACAGATTAGACTGGGTGAACTCGTGTCTCTCAGAAACCTTATATTTGAACTCAGCGCATCTAATCGCCCTGTACCACACTTGTGAATCTTCTAAAGAACGAAAACAAAGGTATAAAGCTTTTATTTCTAACAGGGAAGACCGTAATATTCAGAAAGCGGGAGGTGGAGGGTAGCTTATAGTAAAATAGAAAAGTCACCTGATTATTTTTAAACTTCAGCAATACCTCTGAACTTCACGTGCTTTGAAAAAAAGCTTTCCTCCCACCCCTTAGCTCCCCCCTCCCCTCTGAATCTTCTTGAGCCTCGGATACAACTGGATGCATTTTACGCCATCCAGAGAGTAAAATCCCCTAAAGGTGGGATTGCAGTTTACAATTTGCTTTGCCAAGACAGAGAAAAGGGAAAAGAAAAGCAAAAAGGGAAAAGTTAAAGGAAAGGAATAAAACAACAAAACCGCGTGAAGCTCGAGACGAGGATTCCAGCGCGCCGTTTCGGTTGTCGCCTGGAGGGGACCGTCCCATCTCCGCCCTCCCGCAGAGGTCGCGGTCCGTCCCGCCCAACCGCGTTAGCTCAGGCCGTGACCCAAGCGCAGCCCCGAGCCCCCGCCGCTGTCCCGCCGCCCTCTGCCACTGACCTGCGTAGATAAAGAGCAGGACCAACTTCGGAAGCAAGACCCCTGGACGCTCGGGCAGCCTCGGCGCGTCCATCCAAGCCGGTGGCCCGAGGTTGCGCGCCAGGACAGACGGACAGACGGACAGACAGCCTGGGGAGAGGCTGGGAGCGAACGGAGTGCCCGGAACCGGGAGGAGATGGGGAGGGTGGAAGACGCTCAGATGGACAGAGCAGCGCTGCCGAGAGCGGGGTCGAGCGGAGACCTGGCCATTGCCCCGGGAGCCTTCGGTGGGAGCCGGGCCGGGCACGTCCCGGGCCCGGCTGCGCTGGGGGCGAGGGCTCTTTGTCTCACCCCACGGCGCTCGGGCACCGGACGCGGCTGCTCTGGCGTCCTCGGCCACCCGGGATCACATTTCATCTCCGCGGGTGGCACCGACGCGGGGCAGGGGGCGGGGGTGCCCCCGACTCCTCCCCACGCTCCTGCTCTTCCTTCCATAGAGTGACAGGGGAGCATAGCCCTCTCCTGAAGGAACTTTTTCTAACCCTTGGCTTCAGCTATCGCTGTGGTTTAGCCAGCTCCTTTTTCGTCCTGTCCTCTACTACCATTTTTCCTTTCTAAGCAATGGACGAAGAAGAACTTTGCTTTTTATCTTTAAACAAATGGAGGGAATTTTCAGGATTGAAGGTATTGGACAAAGAATGACCGTGAAGAAAACCCAGGAGAATTGAGAAATACAGAAACAGTGTAAGCTATCTCTTCTGAAAGGTGATAAAATGTTTATTATTCTTGAATACCTGAAGCATTTTCAGTAAAGTCAGGGAAAACAAAACAAAGCAAGAATGCACACAGTCATTCCTACTGTTTGAACTTTCTGCAGTTATTAGCCTATGCAATCAGACAAGAGAAAAAAATGCCTTGTAAAAATTGGAAGCAAAATTATTATTAGCAAATGAAATGCTTGTATATGTGTAAAGTCAAAGAGAACCAACTATAAAGCTCTTTTCTAAAGAATTAAGTTTTCTTATAAATAAAAATCAGAAAGTTCTCAACGTTATGCATGAAGGGAAAAAAAGACATGAATAGGTAAATCAAGATACTTCTCTTGACTAAGAAAATTCAGCATCATAAAGATAACAACGTTTCCTAAGTTATTCTATAAGTTTGGGAATGAAACTGATCTCAATAATAACACCAACATGAATTTTTTCAAATAAATCTGATTCTAAAGTTTACGTGGAAAATTAGCATAAGAGTGTCTTCCTAAAAATGAGAGTAATGAATGGGATTAGCCTCAACAGATGTTAAATATAACATCATAGTAATTAAAACAGTTTAGATTAACACTGGAATAGATAGGTTCAGTGGAAGAGAGTACAAAACTCAAAAGTAGACATAAATATGTGTAGCAATTTAATGTACGGTTAAAAAATACTTTAAAAAGTAACAGTAGAAATGATGAGTTACTCAATGAATTATATAGAGACCATGAGAAGCGTGCTGTGGAGCCTTGTCTTCTTTCATCAAAATTAATTCCATATTAATTAAGTATTAAACTGAAAGATGTAATTATGAAAATATTAGATAAAAAAGAGAGGATAACATTCAAATAATTATGGAATAGGGAAGACTTTTCTAAGCATAACCAAAAACTCAGAAACAGTAAAAGAAAGTATTCACCAATTTGACTACATAAGAATTAAAACATTCTGTATATAACAGGTCAAGCACTTAACTGGCAAAGATATTTGCAATGCATAGGTTAGACAAAGACCTAATATCTTTACTGAATGAGAAGCTTAAAAAAATCAGTTAAAAAAAGAAAAACAACCAATAAAAAACTGAGCAAAAATATTAACAGGAACTTCATAAAAATATGTATATAGCTACTCAGCCATTAAAAACGAACGAAATTCTGCCACTTGCAGCAACATAAAGGAGCTTGGAGAAAATTATGTTAAGTGAAACAAGCTGGGCACAGGAAAAAAAATACTACATGTTCTCACTTGTACATGGAAATTAAAAAAGTTGATCTCATAGAAGTAGAAAGTAGAATAGGGATTACTAGAGACTAGTAAGGGAAAAGGGGTGATGGAGAGAGGGTGGTCAATGGATACAAAATCGTAGAAAGATAGAAAGAATATGGATTAGTGTTCTGTAGCAATATAAAGAGACTACAGCTGAACAAAAAATTACTGTATAACTTTAGTAGCTAGTCTAGAGAATGTTGAATGTTTCCAACACAAAGAGGTGACAAATGTTGGAGGTGACAGATATGCTAAATATTCTGACATGATCATTGCATATAATAAAAATATACCCAAGTATATTGTACTCCATAAATATATACAATTATTATGGGTCAATTAAGAAAAAAGAAAAAGAAAAAAATTCCAGGAGAAGTAAATTAGAGTTTACCAGTAATGGGGGAGGGAGGGTGGGAATAATGAGAAGTTATTGCTTAAGAGATACAGAGTTTATGTTGACCGTGATGAAAAAGTTTTGGAAATAGATACAGGTAGTGGTTACACAGAATTATGAATGTAATTAATTCCACACGATTATATGTTTTAAAAAGCTTAAAATGGAAATTCTTATGTTATATATGTTTTACCACAATAACAACATTTAAAAAAAATAAAAAATTGATGTTTGGAAACATTAAAAAAAAGGTCATTCTTTCTTCCAAAAAGAAAAGAAAAAAGTAAAAATCAGATTGGCATTGAGATATCACTTTTCATGTATCAAGCCAACCAACCAAGAAAAAAAATTAACTTTTAATGAAAGCAATGTGGCCACAGGTACCAAAATTCAGATACACATGCACTTTAATTTAGTCAGTCCTCCTCTAGAAATTTTTCCCTATAAATACACTGACCTGAGAGCATAACAGGATGGGAGGATAACATGGAAAATAAACATAACCTGAGCTCCCTCCGGTGTTTTATGCCTTGATGAAGGCTCAACCATCTATCTGGTCCAAAAGAAGCCTGATCAACTTCTCTTTCTCCCTCTTTCATCCTCAACAGCCCTTCTATCACCCAGTTCTACTGACTGTATACCTAAACACCACTTGAATGTATTCTATTTTTATCCTGTATTTCTGCCCTAATCTAGACTCTTATAGTCTCCATTATAACCAGTTTCCCTGCATCCAGGGATATTTGCCAACAAACTGAAGCTAGAATATTTCTCCTTAAACTACAGATTAAATCATGTCCACTCACCTAGTTAAAACTCAATGGTTTCCTGTTATTCTTAGGCTAAAATCCGAACATTTAATCCATGCTCTTCAAGAAACTTCATCACTAGGTCCAGTCACTCTCTTAGCCTGATCACAATACTCTGCTGGGAAGCCCCATTCCTAAGTAACTTGGATAGTTGGAGTCTGGAGAAAATCCCAGATATGCAAGAACTTCAAGTCTTAAGAAGATACAGGTGTAAGCCAGTGTTCACAGGGCAGGAGAATGGTATCAAGGGTCCTTGGAATGAAAAGAGGATTACCTGTATGGGCGAGACTATACAAACACCTGGGATGAGGACAGCCAGCTGGTGATGGAAGAGAAGATGACTCCTGCCCACTTGTTGCACAGTTCTGGAACAGGCTGGCTGTTGCCATTGATGCCAGTAGGAAGGCATAGTGTGGGTTGGTACCTCCCCCCAGTTTGCTTTTAAGAACAGAGAGACTTCTCTGTGTATGTTTTAACAGATAGGCCAAGCAAGCTTGCCTGCTGGTTCACCATTGCCCAGGAGATTCTACCTTGAAGTAATCAGACACTCAGGAAACTTGACTGACATACAAAGGCAAAGAAAGATGTCAAGCCACTTGTTTTAGTCTGCTTCTGTTGCTTATAACAGAAATACCTGAAACTGGGTAACTTATAAGAAAACAAAATTCATTGCTTACAGTTTTGGAGGCCGGGAAGTCAAAAGTCCATGGGACACATCTGGTGAGGGACTTCTTTGGTCATGACTTCAGCAACACAGGGTATCACATTATGAGAAAAGCAGGAGAGAGAGAGAGAGAGAGAGAGAGAGAGAGAGAGAGAGAGAGAGAGAGAGAGAAGCATGCTTCTCACATGCTCTCCTTTTAAACCCCTCAGAACTACACCCACTGCCACCAGTAAACCATCAATAGATTAAACCATTCACGAGGGCATGGTCCTCACAATTCAATCCTCTTCAACGTCTCACCTTTCTATTACCATAATAGGATTCCCACCCTCCCAACAGTCACAATAAGCTTCAGAGGGACAACCAATCTACAGCACCATTTAAGGAAATGTGGTAGTTTAAAGGAAGAACTTGAAGGAAAAAATGAAAGAAAAAAATGTGTATATATGCATATACATGTACAGTCGTCTCTCGGTATCTGGTTTCAGACATCTACAGGTACCAAAATTATGCTTAAATCCTTTATATAATTACCTAATATTTGCATGTAACCTATGCACATCTTCCTGTATGCTTTATCATCTTTAGATTACTTATACCTAATATAATGTAAATGCTATGTACATAGTTGTTATACTCTATTGTTTTTTAATTTGCATTATTTTTATTGTTGTATTGATACTTTTTATTGGTTTTTTCCCAAATATTTTTGATCCTTGATTGGTTGAATCAGTGGATACAGAACCCACAAATATGGAGGGCTGACTGCATACACAAACGTACATGAAATAAGAAACCTTAAGAACATAGATTAAGAGAGTTTCTGGAAATTAAAATAAAACTCTATTTGAGATTTAGTAGTTCATAGAAAAAATTGTAAAATGGTCACATTAATAAAAAGCTCAAACTGTTAGATCAAATAGAGAATATATTAAATTCAGAGAAATACAAACTATGAATAAAAATATGAAAACACAAAGACACATGGAGGAAACCTAATATGGGAAAATAGGTGTGCTAGAAGCAATTTTAGAAGAAACAAGAAGTGAAGAAGCAAACATCAAAAAAATAATTTTTAAAATTCTAAGCTATAATAAAATTTCAATTTTCAGATTTAAAATGGTGTGTGAGCTCCAAGAAAGATTTTTTGAAAAGAGACATGTATATACACATATCTTAGAGACTGGTTTAAACAAGTATAAATTTAAAATCATATAAATTTTTATATGTAATAAAAAAAGTTTTCTTGAAAAGAAAGAAAATCAGATAAGCATCAAACTTATCATTTGCAGCCCCGGAATTTAAAATAAAGTGAAACTATTTCTAAACCACTGAAAGGCAAAGACAACAGTTCAAGAATTTTATTCCCAAATTAGATTTTATTAACAATTGAATCCATTAAGATGTTTAGAACAGTGTTTATTATAATTTTAAAATATGAAAAATATTATAATTTTAAAATATATATCCAGCAGAGATAGAACAATTAAGTAATTAGGATACATGCATGTTACAGATTAATATCCAGTACTTTAAAATGATGGGAAAAATCTCTATGATACACAGTTAAAAGGAAAAAAGAGATGCAAAATGATCTCAACAATGGAAAACTGTACTTATATAGACACAAGCAAAAAAACCCAGAAGAAAACAAGAGCAATAAAGAAGAAAAAGGGAGATGATATAAGTGTAGCATTCATGGTGTAGAAAGAATATTGAATGCTTATTATTCACCAAGACTGTTTCTAAGTTCTTTAAATTTATTGACTAATGCTGTCAACTTCCCAATGAGGTCGACACAACCTGTGTTATTATCCCGAATATTGTATGAGTAAAGGCATTGAGACTCAGAGTGGGTAAGAAACATTGCTCAAGGTCACACAGCTAATGAAGGAGCCGTGGCAGTATTTTTTCAGAACAGAGTTTCCACCCTTAACCGTGGAATCTCAACTTCAAAACTAATAGCATGTTTGGTTTTGGTAAAATTTAAGATTCTCAGTTTGGCTATATCAAAAATAGAAGATAAAACACTTCCTGGTAACCTTTTGCAGCAGTAATTATTTCAGGTAGCATCAATAATGCTTTACTGAGGCACCTCCTCTGTGCAAGACCTAGCATCAAGTGTGGGAAGATTTAAGACAATAACCTTTAAAGTTTCTTGGAAGATTAGCTTGATAAAAGCACAAAGTACTATTGATTTTAGGATTCTCCTCCCATAATTCTATGTCCCACAATAATAATCTACCATTAACAAGGATTTTTTATTACAATTTAGAAAATCATCTTCACATGTGTAATATCTCCTTTAATCATCCTAAAAATCCTAAAATGTGTTTTAATACTACTATTATTACATTATAGTTTGAAAGTATGGGCCTGAAAATTTTGTGTGCCTCAGAACTACATTTAGGGTGTGTTAAATTACAGATCACCAGCCCCTACCCCCGATTCAGCAGGTCTGGGTGGCACCTGAGAATTGGCATTTCCAACAAGTTCCCAGTTGTTGCAGGTGCTGTTGCCCAGACACCACTATCAGAACTACTGGTTTAGAAAATTCTGACTATTAAAAAGGCTATTGCCCTTTTTCTGTAGCTCCTTGTAAGAAGAAGAAGCAAGTTTCTAATCCACGTTTCTGTGTCTCGATCTCATGCTTATTTTACTATACCAAGTTTCTCATGTTTGCCTTTCTGTATGGTTTGACTATTAACAGCCCCCAAAAGCACTCTCTAAATATCTTCATTTTTTATATCTCACAAGGATGTCTGATAGGCATCTCATAATTAAAAGTGGGCTTTGAGTTTGTGAGGTTTTGTCCCCCCCTTAGTAAGGTCATGTTAGCTTTTCAAAGGAAATTTGGGAGAGAGTTCATGGTCAATACATATGCTTTGAAATATTAATTCAGTTTTAAAAGTCTATAAGGAAGTAATTTTGTTTTTGTAATTCATGTTATGTGGCATTAAATACTCTTAAAAGATTGCAGTTTAAGAACTTCACATTTTTGAGAAAATACACTACTGTTACTGCTAAGGTATGTGTTATAACCTATTTTATTTAATCAGTTTAATCAGATGCTTTATCATTTCTTTAAGCTTGTGGAAAACACCCCAAAATCTGTCCCTAATATAAAGAAAGACAAAGCACAAGATGGAAACTTTACTGTTTGAGTTTTTTTTTTTTCTGTTTGTCCCATCAGCTGTGACACTTGTATTCAAGCAGAGCATTGTGAATAAATGGCATTTGTGTACACTTTTTTTTTTATTTGGAAATAATCTCAAACAGAAAATTAACATTTTGTCCCATGTACTTTATCACTTGTTTTTTCTATATGTGCACATATTATTTTTCTGAACCATTCAAGACTAAGTTGCATACATGTAGCCCTTTCCCCCTACATACTTCAGTGTGTATGAAAATTTGTTTGAAATTTTCAATGCATAGTTGCTAATTTGTTTCTAATTTTTTTCTTTCCTACCACTATGAAATCTATGTGGATACATTAAACCATGCAAATGTCCTGCTCTTCAGCAAATTTTCCTTTTTTAGATTTAACACATATTGACAATTTTTGCTTGAAGCAATCTTTACTGTGATGGTTGCAGAATGATAACTTTTTGAACTCCAACTCTCTGTGTTCACAAGTTGACACTTGGCATTCAGAATAAGAATACCTCCCACCTCACTGATCGATTGGTTGATTATCTATATGGACTTATGAATTCCTATTTTTTCAAGGGTTTATAACTTATTAATCTCAAAACGTCCTGTATTTACCCAGTAGAGCCTCTTCAAACTAGTTACTATGTCCTTGTGAAACAATCCCACAATTATTTTGGGCACTTCCTAACTTTCTGACATAAAAGATGTTCCAGGCTTATAGTGAACCTTCCCCATCCCAGCCCTGGAATCAGTCATTTCTCTGATGAGTCCTGGTTTCTTTTAATGTTTAATGATACTAAAATTCAAGATCCCATCACTAGATGTGCTTGTCGCTACTGGAGTGCCTTTGCTACTTGTTGCTTTCAGTGGATAGAACTAATAAACATATGCCTGTTCCTACACACGCGCGCGCGCACACACACACATATACAAATACATATACACAGATATCATGAGTTCATACTGATACCTCTAATTCCAGTTCAACACAAGGATCTTCCTTAATTCCTCTCATTCCGTATCTGTAACCCATTTTACATTTACTTATTTGTTCACTCCTATAACACATCTAAAATAATTTCAGAATTGTTTTGTCTGTACCATTACCCAAAATAACACTACAGAAAAAAATACTAAAAAAGAATTTGGGATGTGCTTTCATGTCATTCCCCACCCCACTACACCCAAAGCTGAGGATATATAGTCAATTACTGAGTTCGCAATTTCCATGCATTAGCTCCCCCCATCCACAGCTTTAATTCAATTGAAATGCAGTCGGATTCATTTATTTGTTTGTTTTCAGTTTAACTTCTTTAAGGTTGTTGCTGTTGCTGTTTATTATATTTTCCCTTCCTATCCTTGTTGATTTAATTTTGCTTTTTGAATATGTAGAACATTAGAAAGCTTCTAAAAGTCAAAAACATATAGAAAGATATGTTCAGAGAAGTGTCAATCCTTCCAGTCTCTCCATCCCTTGAATGCTATCACCTTCATGATTTTCTAGTTTCTCACTCGTGTGTTTCTTTTTAAATAAAGTTAAACAGATTTTTAGCAATTTCTTCTTTTTTGTAGTGATAGAGGCAAAACAATTCATTTTAGATGCACTATAGGATTGTGGAATTGGGAACAGCAAGGAAAAAACTCGTGGTGATGGAGGTGGAAACTGGAGTAATTGATATAGACTTTGTTTTATCCCTTTTTTTCTTACACAAAAGGTAGCATACTTTTGTACTCTGTTCTTTCTTCACTGAACAATACATCCTGGAAATTACTCTGTATCAGTTCATAGAGATTATCCTCATTCATTTTTTATTTCTCTGTAGTATTATATTGGATGTGTACTGTTGTTTTCCCACATGTTCAGATGTTTAGATAGTTTTCAATATTTGCAATTATAAGTAAAGCTGCAGTGAACTACCTTGAGAATATGTATTTTCTTATTGTTGGAACTACATCCTCAGGGTAAATTTGCAGATGTAAGATTGCTGGGTTGAGGGGTAAATGCATAGGTGGTTTTGTTAAATATTGCCAAATTCCCCTTCAGAGGGATCGTGACATTTTGCATTCCCACCAGAAATGTCTGCCCCATGGCTTTGCCTATCTGATATATTGCCAAGCTTTTGATTTTTTCTTTTTTTGCCAATTTCATGGGAGAGGTGGTATTCCTTGCATTTGTCATATTATGAGTAAAATTCAACATGTTTTCAGAGAGCTATTATTTTTAATCTTTTTGTGAGTTATTAATTCAAATCTTTGCCCATTTTTCTTTATAATTTTGGTGTTTTTTCTTCAATTAAAAACTTACTTGTGTATTAGGGATATTAGATCTTTTAAAGTGATATATGCTGTCATTACTTTCTCTCAGTTCGTCTTTTGTCTTTACTTACGGTGTTTATGACATACAAATAATTTTTTTTTTTTTTGTCTTTTTCCGTGTCCAGCAACGGATCGCAACCCTCAGTGTCACCCCCGTACCGGACCAGGACCGGCAACGGGATTGCAACCCTCGGTGTTGCCCCCGTGCCTCGCTCAGCCAGTGAGCGGGAACCGGTCTGTATGTGGGATCCGAACCCTCAGCAGGAGCGCCGCCGCGCTTCCCAAGCGGCGCACTAGCGCAGTGCGCCACTGGGCCGGCCCCATACATACAAATAATTTTAAGAGGTCAAATTTATTATTTTTTTGTGTGTCTGTATTTTAAAATAATGATTTAAAAGTCTTTTTTTACTCTCAGGTTATAGAGGAATTTACCCTCAATAGTAATACTTGCAGTTTTATTTTATACATTTAGGTCTCTGTGTTATTAGGCGCATAATTCAGCGGGGCAGATGGATACAAAATTAGCACAAAATAGCATTTAAGTACCCAAATCATAAGTAGTTAGAAGATATTATGCTTGTTTTGTTGGAGAGAGTTTATATGAAGGGATTTGAAATCACATGGCCACCATCATTTTCCAGTTGGAGGCCTGATGCATTAATTTTAATATAATTAGAAATTCAAGTGAATGACATCTTATTTGTGCTTGTAGCACAGAGAATTATATGAAAAAAACTAATGGATTGCCTCATTGTGTTAAAAAAAACCTGAAATTCATTCTGCAGTGATAAACACAAATATAAATGTTGTTCATATTGTGACAATTTTATCTTCTTGGCTGATAAAGTGATTTTATCCTACTAAGAGGAACATTGAGAGAAATCTTTAATTTAATTAGAGCAAGTATACAAATCTATGTTGTTGTGAAATAATGCTACATTAATTTAATTCTGAAAAAGGAAAAACATCATTCATATTCCCACTACCTTTTTCTTCTTTGAGGAAGGTAGGTCATATTCTCATGTAGTCTTTATATGTAATTGCACTCCACATAACTGAAGCATAATATCTGTACAATTTTCTTTTCTCTTTTTAGTTAACATTGTATACTAAGTATTTCCCATATTTGTACAGACTTCATAATCATTATTTTCAATAGCTGCTTGGTCTTTCATCAAGTTGTTTTAGCAAATTTTATTTAGCCCTGTCTTTATTGCTGCAATTGCCTTCTTACTTGTCTGTTAGTTTTCACTCTTGCTCATAGCTGGATATCAGCTTTGCAATCTTTTAAAAATGAAAACATATCTCAGTCCTTCACAGATTAAAGCTTTCACGTATTCTCCTTGCACTTTGAATAAAATTCAAACTCCTTACAAAGACCTGAAGAGTCATGCACAATGTGGTTCCCATCTGCCTCTCTGACTTCTTTTCCTACTAGATCTTACCACTAAAGCCTCCTTGGAGTTTCTCAGAAGTACTGATCATTTCCTTGCTGCAGGCTATTCCATTTCTCTGTAGTAGTCCTCTCCTCAAATCTTTACCTTCAAACCTCACCTAAATTATCCCCTTCTCAGAGATCACTTCCTTACTTACTGTCCCTTATTCTCAATCAAAACACTGTATTGGTTTAACACGCCTTCCAGCTAACTCTGTTGCATATTAAAATTTGAGAACCATTGGTCTAGAAAATTGCTGTCCAATAAAAATATGTAAGCCACACATGTAATATAAAATTTTCCATAGTTGTGTTAAAAAAAAAGTAAAATGAAAGAAGTGACATTTAATTATCTTTTATTTACCTTGATTAATCCAAAATATTATTTCAACATGTAATTAATATAAACAATTATTAATGGGATATATAACATGTTTTAAATGCAAAGTCTTCAAAACCCCATGTGCCTTTTACACTGACAACCCATCTCAATTTGGACACTAAATTTTTATAAGAAATACCTGATCTATATTTAGATTCTGTAAAATGTACAGTTGAAAAAGTAGATTTATATATCAACGTTGCTCTAAACATGCTTAAAAGTTTTCCAATAACTGAAGGAAGTGTATATTTTTAAATTAAAATTTAAATTAATTAGAATGAAATAAAATGGAAAATTTAGTTCATCAGTTGCACTAGCCACATTTTAAGCGCTCAATAGATGCCTACAGCTAGTGGCGACCATATTGGATGGCGCAAATCTAGGAATTACCCAAATGATACCATGAGGCTGTTCAATTGAGGACTCTACATCTTGGGCACCAAGTGTCATTACAGGAATCTCTATCACTGCTCCCTCTCTGGCCTAGATGACTTTTTGAAATTCCACAAAGTATATTCTGCATGTTCTTCCATTTTCATGGCACTTTCTTCTGTATTTAATGTTCTAACAATGCATCTGGTAGGAAAAGCCAAAATCATATTGTCTGAGCTCTAGTTGCAAGAGAGGCTGAGACATCGAGTTTCTGGCATCATCCTTAGAGAGGCAGTTCTTAGGAGGAAAATCTGCAAAACACAAGAAAAAATTCAAAAAGCGCTTGGTAGTCAGAGACATATGGCAAATGTCTACTGCCTGTGCCCACTACAATGTAAACTCTCAAAGGCAGGAACTGGATCTATTCGGTTCTTGGCTGCTTTATTGAGAGCTTTAAACATGGTTCAGCTCATATGGGTGCGCAATATTTTTTGATTTAATAAATGAATTTATGATTCACACCAGGGAAAGTGAACTAAGAAATATAAAACTATGTTCGTTTCAGTTTCCGGGGAAAATCGGTTTCAATCTTAACACTGTTGTGAGGAAGACATATACTTATCTATTTGTTTTTAACCTCTGCTACCGCCGGACTATTTTTTTTTTTTTTTATATCTTCCAGGGATTTCTGTGGAAGAATTAAAAATGGAACATGAATGATAGCAGAGCTGTAGGGTAAAATGACCTTGACTACTTAGCAGAGGATGATTCACCTGATGATCTCAGATGTCAATCAGGAAGCTTGCTTACCCACGCTCTTAAAGGGACACTGATCTGACTGCAGTCATACTCAAGAAAAACTTCAGGCTAGTAGCAAATGAACTTTCTCTCTCATAGCCTTGTTGATGACATTAGAAAAGGGCATCTGATCCAAGAGTAGTCAGTCCTTAGACTGGCAAGCCATTTACAGCATTACTTGGAACAAAAACGTGAGTTTTGCCCATCAGATTACAATAGTTGGAAATTCAAATTAGGAGGTATCAAAATAATGAGGCAGGCAATAGTTTGAGCTGAACATGCAGGAGTGTGGTATTAGGTGAGCTGGCAGCTGTAATGAGCCTTCTGCTGTCCTAAGTTAATGAGGGAGGAGCAACTATGAATAAACAGAAGCAAGGAAGTAGGGAAAAAGTTAATTTAAATGTGTATGTGTACACATGCATACATACATTTACACACACACACACACACACACACACACACACACAGCACTGGATGTTTCTTTCTGCTGGAGTCATCTCTCTAGATTTTCATATGGGAAACCTTTAATTATTCCTCTAATTGTCTTCTGGGTTTTGAGTCAGATGTTGCCTTTTTAGTGAGTCTTCCTTGACTTCCCAGTCTAATCTTGCCTTCTCTGCCTCTTGCCCCACCACCCTCCTTTCTAACACATTCACTCTTCTATGTAGCACTCACCACTGTCTGAGTTAACTTATGTATGCATTGGTTTACTATTTATTGTCAATTGCTCCCACTTGAATAAAAACGCTATGAAGTTAGGAGCCTACGCATGACCTACACTGCTGTATGTGCAGTGTCCCCAGTGGTGCCAGATGTACCATGGGTAGGAACTATTTGTTAAAAGAATATGTGACAAATATAAATTTTTATGTGTCATATGTAATGGAATGTCGGTAGATAGAAAAAAAATGCTAAGAACTGCAGAGCTGCTGAATTCTGTAAGTGGTAACAGAAATGTAAATGAAAATGGTGTGAAGATCAAAGGATACTATTGCTGAGTTCCTTATAGCCACCTGGCTCCTCCACTTCCCGCATGTCCTGGGGTGTGATTTCTGTTTCCTGGGATCATGCAGTAATTCAGGGTAAACCATGATCTTGCTGCAAAGTTTTCCACATTATACGAGGGTACTGTAAAAAGTTGGTGTTAAGATTTGTATTATCTTTTAATAATATTTTCCCATGAACTTTCTGAAGTACCCTTGTATTTGTGCTGATTAAATCAAGGATTATAGGATCTCTCTTGTGTTTGCCACCCTCTCTTCCTTACTCTGGTAACAGTACTCCAATTTCTCTCTAAATCAGTGGTTCTCAACCAGGGGAAGTTTCCCCTCAGAAGACCTTTGGCAATGTCTGGAAATATTTTGGTTGTCACGACTCTAGCAGGGGAGGGGAGATGGTAACCAGGGACACTGCTAAATATCCTATGATGGCTTGGACAGCTCCCCACAACAAAGTGTTGCAGTCCCAAATGCCAATAGTGCTGAGGTTGAGAAACCCTGCTCTAAAGTATCATACTATTTAAAATGTCTAAATTATCACTGTTCTTATACAGATGATATAGTATAAAATATAGGACTTGATATAGAATTTGCTCCAAATTGAAAGGTTTTCTTCAACTTAGAAGAGTTGGGAGAAATCAAGTTAATGTTAGGGATATGCTATGGTTTGAATTTTTGTGTTCCCTCCAAAATTCATGTTGAAACTTAATACCCCAATGCAGCAATATGAAGAGATGGGGCCTTCAGGAGGTGATTAGAGAGTTCTCATGGATGGGTTAGTGTCTTATAAGAGGACTGGAGAGAACAAGCTTTTGCCCTTATCTCTTACACTATGTAAGGACACAGTGTCTTTCCCTTCTGGAGGAAGCAGCGTTCAAGGTGCCATCCTGGAAGCAGAGACCAGGTCCTCACTGGACACCAAACCTACCAGAGCCTTTATTTTGGAATTTCCTTCCTCCAGAACTGTAAGAAATAAATTTCTATTCTTTATAAATTATCCAGTCTTAGGTCTTTTTTTTTATAGCAGCATAAATTAACTAAAACAGGATATTTCCCATTAACTGGGCTGATTGTATGGATGTAGCTATTCTCTCTCTCTCAAACTTCACCAAAAAAGAATTAAAAATTAGAAATGTATCAACTCAAAAGGTCAAAGAGGATAGAAGAGAAAACATATGATAGCAAGAGATTGCTGTGAATTTTGGAAGCTAGAAAGTCAGTTGAGAAGTATCTGACCTAGCAGAAAGAAAACATACCTCAATCTAAGTACCTGCAAAAGGTGTTCCAATTGCAATGTTTAGACCTTGGAGGTACCAGGTAAAATGGAAAGCAGCAGTCGAAGCAGGGCTGAAAAGAGATTGATTTAAAGTGAGTGTATAAATGTGCGTAGACTCTGTATCTCCTTCATGACCATGAGATGGCAGTTGTTATGCTTTCTTCTCTTGTCTCTCCTCCATTCCTAATGCCCCCTCACCCCCATGAACACCTCCTGTTTAGACTGGAAAATCTGAACAAGAGAGTTTCTGGAATCAGCGACCCCAAGCATGACTGCACTAATATAAGCGAGTGGGTAGTGATATGAGATGGTGGTGTTGGACTCAAGTCTTGTTAGTCCTGGTAGAGCATGGTGAGAAGTTCAAAATTCAATCTAAATATAGCAGAAAGGCTTTGGAGGTTTCAAAAAGAAAAATGTCATGATTTGATTAATATTTTTAAAAAAATAACTCTAATCATTGTATGGAAAATGGATTATAGAGAGACAATGACATAAGCAAAGAGATAATTTGGGAAGCTATTTCTGTATTCTATGTGTGGTAGCAGAATTAGTGAGTGAAATGAATGATTCAGCTCCCACTATGTATGGTAGAAAACAGGAAGAAGCTGTTGATGGAATATAGGCAGGAACTGAGAATAAGTGAGGAACAACAGAAAACTTTTAGATTTTTAAATTGAACCGTGAGGTGGATGTGCAGATGTTAGCCCTCTTTACTGAGATGAAGGCTGAGAAAGAAAAGGTTTGGAGGTAAGTTGGGATAATTGATAAGTTTTGCACATGCCTATTTAGATAATCAAGTGGGGATGCCAAGTAGGCAATTGGGAGATCTCTCAGGATCAGTACTAGAGATATAAATTTGGGAGTTGTAGTGGATTGAATTATATCCCCCCCAAACTCCCTGAAGCTTGAATGATGTCCCCCAAGTTTTATGTACTAGAAACTTAGCCCCCACTGTGACTGTTGAGAGGGTGGGAATCCTATTATTGTAATTGAAAGGTGGAGCCTTGAAGAGGTGGAGGCTTGAAGAGGATTGTAGGACTGTGCAGTAGTGAATGGATTAAAAATGGTGGTCAGGGGCGTGGTTCTAAGGGCTTTAAAAGAAGAGGAGAGTCTGTCTTTCTCTCTCTCTGCTCTCTCTGCTTCCACCATCTTGCAATGTGAGACCCTTGAGTCACTGCTGCCACCACCAGATGGACTTTGGACTTCCCAGTCTCAAAAACTGTAAGCAATAAATGTCATTTTTCTTTATAAATCACCCAGTCTCAGGTATTTTGTTATAAGCAACAAAAATAGACTAGTACAGGAGTCATCAGTATGCACATGGTGTTATGGGTTAGATTGTATCTGCCCAAAAAGTATGTTGAAGTCCTAATCCCCAGAACCTCAGAATGTAATCTTATTTGAAATATGGTCATTACAGATGAAATTAGTTAAATTAAGATGAGAGTTATACCAGAGTTGGGTAGACCCTTAATCCAATATGACTGGTGTCATTGTAAGAAGAGGCGAAGAGATGCAGAGACAGAGACACACTAGGGCAGAATTCCGTGTGACAGTGGAAGCAGAGATTGAAGTGCTGCAGGTACAATCCAAGGAACTCCAAGGATTGCTGGCAAACCCACAGAAGCTAGGAAGAGGCGAGGAAAGATACTCCCACACAGGCTTCAGTGGGAACGTGACCCTGACAACAAGCTGAGTTCAGACATCTAGTCTCCAGAACTGTGAGACAATAAAATTCTGTTATTTTAAGACACCTGGCTTGAGGTACTAGGCTATGGTTGCCCTAGGAAACTAACATAGATGGTATTTAAGGGCAAGGACCTGGATGAAAACATTCGAGGAGAGAATATATACAGAAAGAGGGCCAGGGCCTGATTCATGAGATACTCCAACTGGGAGGTTCTATGGTGTTGCCCCAGTTTCTGACTGGGTTCTGATTCCAGTGGTCTGAAGTGTTTCCTTCCACACAGACAAACTTAGACTCTCCAGGCATTTTGACCTTGGTTCCCCCTGGCATTATCCTTGTGCTTATGTTTTTTACAATGATTCATAGCAGTGCTGCCTCACTAAGAGGAGAGATAGGACAGCAACATTGTGGAGAACTGCTTGTATTTACCATCTTGTTAAAGGGGTTTACAGACTTGTCTAGTAGCTGATAAGCAATGGAGCCAGAAGGTCAGAGGACTTTAAAACTCATTCTTTTTACACTGCAAACTATTCTACCAATTTTGAGATGTGGCAGTCTTTATACATTTATCGATGGTGATATTCTGCTTTAGTGGATGAATAGCCTGTCCTTCATAACATCCGATACAGTCCATGTTTCATATCACAGGCTTAATGATTAATCTACTTTCAATATGGGACATTCAATCTGACGAGGTGGAAATCTTGCCTTCCATATACTGAAATTATGCCTCTGGTCCATAGTTGTCAAGCAAACATAAAACTTATCTTCTATATTTCCTATTGATTATGAACAAGTTACTATATACTTTAATGCAGGTTTGCCATTTTTCTCTCTGATGGCACATTTTCTATTTCTGTATCCTAAAGTAAGAAGCAAGCAGGCGTTCAATAAAATTTCCCTTTTATAAAGTTAGTTCAAACTTAGGAAGGTTAAGAGACTTATTTACTAATTACCTAGGAGTTAATTGTAGAACTGAATTAAATTTAATGTTTCATCCTGATTATTCCTCATATCTTATTAGAGATTTCAGTTTTAGTTTAGAATCTTTTCCCAGATCTCTACTCCCAAGCCAAAATCAGCTTTTCCTCCTATCCAAGTTTAATCTATCCACTTGAATCTCCTTCTATCTCCTAATTATTGTCCTCATAAGAGATTTTTATTTTTTTCTGCATGTATCTCTTATCCTGCATTTTAGCATATCTTTCTTTCTTCTCTGGCTCTTTTCTTTAGTATGTAAACATGACTGCAGATGTTACAAACTGAGGAGCTATGTAGTCTCCGGTAATTTTAACTGTTGTACATAAGTTTTTGGCAAAGCCGTGTCTCTACAGATTTTGTTGCTTCTTTCAGAGATGTGTTTCTGTTTTATGAATGTATTATGATGTAGTCTGCTTGTATACTGTAATTTATTCTTTGAGATTGTATGTATTCTTGCTTGAGCAGCTGTTTTCTGGAATGAGAATCTCAGAGAGGATTTCAAGAAAGAGATACAGGCACAATTGTAAACTTATACTGGAAAACAACTAGAAAAATAGGGACATTTGTTTTTGTGTATGAACATTATGGGGGACTCTTGGATTCCTAGCAATGATGTTGCCTAAGACTGAATGACCTAGATGCTGGGAAATGACTTCATTCAGGGCTACTGCATTCAGATATGTTTGTCCTGTTGGGGTCACAGAAAAAGGCTGCATCTTTGTGAGGGTAAGGTCTCTCCTTATGGGAGAAGATATTTCTTCAGTTAATCAACTTGGAAAAATGGAGATCTTGTGACAAGAAGACAAACCTCATGGTAAGGTCAAAGGGAAACTTTTTTTCAGTTGGGGTTTTGGGGCAGTGGAGACTATACTCAGAGTTAAGATGATAGAACACTCTATAGAGGTATGAGTTGGCACTGCCATGTCCCATACTGAAGATAGGTTAGTCATGAATTTGGATCATATCAGATGTTGTGAAGAAGAAGCTCTAAGTCCATGTATTCATAAAGCTGGAAATACTGTATGGACCCTGACAATGGGCTGGCACCAGGGGACTCTGTCATCTATATACAGCGGAGGTGGATAGTTACTTGCTGTGTTGTAATTTCTTTGAATCTACAGTAAGGCATTAAAAGATTCAGTTTGGTCTTGGCTCTGTGGCTTAGAATGTAGTCAGACACGCTTAATATGGTGACAGCAGTGGCGGGCACCAGTCCAGGATGGCTGGGCCTGGCAGAGTGGTAATCTTATGCCCAAGCAATTATGGTCAACTCCATGAGGCGGCCAGCACATTTGAGAAAGGCTCCTGTGAAACTGTAAGATTATTAAATCTCTAGAAGGGTATATATAGTCCCGGAGTTGTGGAACTTTGGGGAAATCTCAAACATGTGACCTTTGAACTTAGTGAATATAATACTAACTTCAGCAGTCTTCATTTTCCATCCTGTCTCTAGACAAAATGTCACCTACCTTTAACCCTGAGACCTGCAATGACAAAATAATGGTTATATTCTTTGTGATCCATGAAGAATGAGGAATTTGCCAGAGGAATTTCAGGGAAAATGTATAGCACCTAACTAAAAAATAAATCCCGGAACTTTAAATGGTAAGTTGGATGTCGATATTTGACTGCATTTGAAAAAGTAATTTTCAGGTACATTTTCGATTAGAAATAAAACAGAGTAAATTGTAAGTCAGTACGAGGTAATGAGAAGAGCGGAAGAGTAGGCATCAAAAGATCAGGATGGCAGTTGTGACTAATGCTTACTAATAGTAGGTTCTTCTAACAAGGGTTTTACCACTCTGAGCCTCCATTCTCTAGACGGTGCAATGGAAACACTCATATGAGTGCTTGTATCATAGTAAAATGCAATTAAATAAAATATGCAAAAGATAATGTACACAAAAGTTATTATTTCTATCATCCAATGATCTCATATTCCTTTAAATCATGATGCCCTGTCTCTGTGAAAGTTAGGCATACATATATAAATATTTAAAACTATTAATAGTAATTGGTATACCATTTTCCATATTATATTGAGAGACTGGAAAACAATATTTTCAACCGTACATTTGGTTTATAAAATTCAGAGTAAAAACATCATGTAATCAACAATATCCTGAAGAGTATAAGCCCAATAATAGCAAGCATTGCCATCCATCAAAAAAAGCATTTTCTGTTTGTGAATTGCAGCAACTTCATACTTCTTTATTTGATTTTCTTAGCCACATTATAATAAAATGTATATGAAAATAATATGTCCCCAAAAGGTAAAACATCAGAGTAAAGTAGTTTTGTTTTGGAAGTGGTTACAAAGACATAAAATTAGGCATCTGTATTAGCCTGCTAGGGCTGCTATAACAAAATGTCACAGGCTGGGTGGCTTCAACAACAGAAATTTATTTTCTTACAGTGCTGAAAGCTGTAAGTACAAGACTGAGGCGTTGGCAGGTTTGGTCTCTCTTGAGGACTCTCTCCCTGGCTTGCAGATGGCCACCTTCTTGCTGTGTCCTCATATGTCCTTTCCTCACATGTCCTTTTCTCTTCCTCTACTTATAAGGACACCAGTCATACTGAATTAGGGCCCCAAACTTATCCTCTGCTTTAACCTCAATTACCTCTTTATAGGCCCTGTTTCCATATATAGTCATGCTGGGAGGTTAGAGTTTCAACATATGAATTTGGGGGACACACAATTCAGTCCAGAACAACCTAAAACATTTTCCTAAAAGTAAAGAATTTAGCAAAATCTAAAGCATATTAACAATGTACAGTGACAAATCAAAAACCCAATGCTAGCTAATGGCAACAAAAAGAATAATTAGCCTTCTCCTTAATTGTCCTTCTAGGTGTGGTTTAATTAAAGAAAATTATTGACTTATAAAAATACTTTAGGCCTCAATTCCAGGTAGGAACATGTTGACTATGGTTGATTTCCTCGTATAAAAACATAATTTATAACATTAAAATATGGGATATTAAAAACATTGTTCTAGTTATTATAATCAAGGTCCAAGATTTTATATGATCTGCCATAAATAGAGGACAATTTAGGAGTTTTCCAACTGCAATACAAAGCCCAATAAATGACTACCTGTGTGTAATAAGTGAAGGTTACAGTGGCAGGAAATACCTGTATAACCTGGAGGAGGTCCCTTAATACCTTTCCCCCTCAGTATCCTTAGTGTCAAAACTAAGGAGTTACATTAGTGAAGACCAAATTCCTTTCCATCTCAAAAGCACGAAGATTCTCTGCTGTGTGCCGGCCGTGGGTGAGAGGGTAAGGAGTTCCTTGAGGGTGAAGGTGGTGGTCACGGAATGCAGAGGAAGCTCTCAAAGAATCTCTCCTTCCTTGTCCAAGGAAGATGGACTACTAATCTGCATGGTCAGATTATATGAGCTTAATTGGGGCACTTTTGCAAGTAGGCAGGTGACCTTGTGTTTAGAGGGTGCACAAATGGATCTGGCTTCTCTTCTGTTCCTTATCCCCAGTGTAGAAGGGGTGTGCTGACTTAGACTCAGACCTGCAGGAGGAGTGACTTCACTCAGTTCTGTCCTTTTCTTCTACCCTTGCGATATATTGGGAAAGTTAGTCGGGGCCTTCTCTACTGAGGGACGTGACTGCCCCTCTCTATGGAGCTCTGGCACTGTTGTCTCTTGGGTCTCCTTTTCTTCTGTGTGGCCAGTGCTAAGATTCAGGTTTGGGACTTATGAAATGTGATCTGGCTTATCAGTCATCTCTTCACTAGAGTTTCTGACACAAATCCAGTCACCAAATAGCAAATAGGAACTCTAACAAGGAAAGAAAATTGAAACTAATAACACATGAATATAACAAGAAAAATAATGTCTAAGTCATTGGAATGTGGAACATTAAAATGTCAAGAAAAGAGTATTAATTTCATTTTATTTGAAAATTTTTATAACATTTTTCTCCATAAAATACTCTATTTCTTCACTAATTTACATAAAATGTGAAGAATTAGGTTTGGAAAGAAAATATTTGAGAGAAGGATATACAGTAAAACTCCGGGTTGTAGGAATCTTTATTTCCATGCTAGTTATATCTATTTCTATGGTAGCATAAACATCTCACCAACTGATGTAAAAGGCCCCCGGAAATAAAAAAAAAAAAATGAAAAGAAAAATAGAGAGAAAGAGAGAAAGGTGATTTTTTTACTGGACATAAGCTGGTTTGGGCTAAAAAATTTTTATGTATGAAAGCGTACATTTTCAAAATCTTTGTGAGAATGTGAGACTATATAGCTCTTGGAAAATGCAGATGGCCAACCTCTTCCGGAAATTTACAAGGACCTGATGATGATCCATTTGGGGCAAATGACCATTATTACTAATTCAGTAAATTTTATAAACTGCTTTTTTGTTTTTTTCTTTTTTAGTTAGGAAGTTTCACATTAAACCTATCATACAATATTAATGTGAGGGGAAGTGCATTGTTAATCTGTCAAGTGACAAGACAGGGATAAAGCGTTTTGCATATATTGCTGATGACACTCTTAATTTTTACCACTATTTTAGAAATAGAGCTGGTTTAGATGATGTCATTCTTTGCATTTGAATTTTTCTGTGACTCTATTGCTGTGGATTCAAGTTATGGCCTTTTGTATAGCAAATGTACTTGCAATAAATATTCCCTGAATGATCATCTTGATTCCTGTCATCATTACTGATTGTCTTTGATTCTCAAGATGGCTAGATTTTATTAACTCATGTTAGAGGTCCAGTATAAATTTAATTGACATTTTATGCAGGTGTGTGTTTACCAGGTATCCATCTTTGTGGCTACTACATTTTTAAGCACTCACTCCACTTTTAGATTGCTTTTCCCACTTTTCATCAGAAAGTGAACAGGGAATTAAAACTAATTTTAATATTACATAAAGCAAAATGTAATTAAGAAAATGTGTAAAAAAATAAAAAGCAAAAATCCTCACAATGCAGTTCAAAGCTGAATAGAAAATGATTTTTAAATTATATGTTCATTTGATTTATGTGCCACTGCTTCCCAAAAGAAATGCCTGTTTAAATCCAAGTACTGACCTCAGTACTTCATTATTACACTGTGGGGTGGTATAAAAGGAAGTAAATCACTCTTCTCTCTTCCGCCTTCTTTCTTCTTGTCTGGGCCTGGGGAAAAGTATGAATATGACCCCTGCTGTTCTCAACCCAGCATTCGCTGCTCTTCTCAAAGATATGCTCAGTCCTGGGGCATTGGGTTGGGGAATGATCTATTATTGAACTGCTTCTCATAGGGAATCTCAAGCATCCCTCCTGTTTTGAGCTCAGACTGCCCACTACATTTATTTCCTCAGCCTTTTAGTGGTTCTGCGGGTCCAGCAGATTTTGTTTCTGGGCAGGCAGGTAGCTTTCAGCTTCTCTGGCCAGCTAAATCCATTATCACTCGCCTGTCTCTTCTCCAGCTTATACAAGTTTGTTGCCCTGTCTGTTCTTATCTCTTCTACTGCTTCTCTTTATCCTTGTGGGCTTATGACTCTTACCTTTTTTATTTCTTTGCTGTCGTTTTGGTTAGATTCCTGAAGGCAGCATGGGAAAATGTGTCTGTGCAATCTGCTGTTCATAAACAGATGTCCCTGAGACTCTATTTTGAACGAGGTGGAAATATGTTTTTGCTCTTTGCCTTTCTCTCTACAGCCTTCCTCCTTTACTTCCATCTCACTTATACCTTGAAAAGTCCTATAAGTTTCTCAACCAGCTGTCAATCCATTTCTATCAAGGCATTAGTTGACAGCAGCTTAAAGAATTAGCCTGTGTAGGAACACACACACACACACACACACACACACACA
>NW_007729110.1:236367-237577 GCF_000696425.1 Galeopterus variegatus
ACACACACACTATATATATATATATATATATATATATATATATATATTTATACTCTGAATCATTTTCTTTGCAGCAAGCAAAATGATGCAGAAGGGTACAAAGAAATAGTGAAATTTATTTTAAGGAGACTGTAAAAGACCGAGAAGACTGCAAGACTTCTGAGGAAGGAATAAATCTTGATTGAAATTTCAGCCTGAGCCTATCGCTTAGAGATGGAATTAACCCAGGTCAATTCAGGCAAATAACCTGCTCCTCTCTGAGGTTCAAGCAGCTGATGTGATATTAACAAAAATTTCCCATTGTAGATAAATAACTGAGTGAATTAAAAAAAAAAAAAAGCTCATATAAAGGAGCATATCTTTTTTCCCAAAAAGTCAGTAGTTTTACACAGGGGATACTTTTTAATTGATTAACTTAGGTGATATTTCTAAATAGTATCTATACTCCAAAAGATTAGGAGGGAAAGCCCCCATTTAAAAAATTTCTGACATCAGTTTACACTTGTGAAAAAATACATTTAAAAAAGCACCTCAGATGAAGGCATAAAGACGGGTTAAGTAAATAACGTGTGTAGGAAAAGCAAAGGAAAATGTTCAGAGCTCCTCAGGTGTTCAGAATCTTGCTGAGCATTTGCTGTAAATAACCATGTGCACCCAGCTGTTCCTTGATTATTATCTAACTTAATTGTATATGGGCACCCATGTGTCCTGGGTTATAGACTTAAGTATAAAGGACTAAGGGTTCTAATACCTGCCATTGCCCCTGCTTCTCGGGATGCTCCAGGAGGCCACTAGGGTGGCTGCTCCTAGCACTGAATAAAGCTTATTAAATTTTTACCCACAGTTCCCAGAATCTTTTCCTATTACCTAGCACATGGACTTGCACTTGAAGGGTTTGTGACCCATTCTATACAATGGGCTTGAGGGGTCTGTGAGTCCTAGCCCTAGCTTGGCAATGTGATAGTTGATTGTATATCTCTGAGAAAAATTACTAAAGTAGCTCTGTTTTGAATTACTGTTTGTGTTAAACATGCCTTATAGTCTTGGCAACTGGGGAGATGTGGAGTATACTTACATTCATAAAGCAAATATATTTCACAGAGGCTATTTCCCTGTTGTTTCAGGTTTAGCCTAACTTCTTAAAAGTATATATAAAATGTTAACCTTGCAAAAGACAGGAAACTTTCCCCAGGCTAAAAGTCTCTGTTGC
>NW_007729110.1:239167-240046 GCF_000696425.1 Galeopterus variegatus
TATGTTATTTCTATGTAAATTAGAATATGAAATGAACCCCCAAATCCCAAGAAAAAAATAAGCAGTAATTAAAAACCTATTGTTAAACAGTGAGAGCAGCAAAATTTATTTGGCAGTAATGGAAATGTTTTTTAAAGCTATGTATGTAACAATATTTACTATTAGCCAGCTCAGTGTACAGAGCATTCCCAAGTGAAAATTTTAGAAATTTTATCTGATACTAAATCTGTAACAAAGAAGCTGACATAGTAATATTCTTAAGATCCCCTTGCAAAACCACACTGTTCAGGTTTTTATTCTGTTTTACCTTAAAAATGAAATGTCCTAGNTCGACTTAACCTTTTGCAAATTGCATTATGGAATGTCACTTTGCTTGTTACCAGCCTCTATGGTTAAACGATTACCCCACCTATGTTCTTTTTCTGTAACTTCCTGGTCTGGAAAACAAATATGGGGGAGAGAACCACAATTCAAGGTTAATTTCCCAAGGAGAGAATGCCTCGCTCTTGAGGGTTCCAGGAGATTAACTCCTTCAGGGTCTCTCACTGCTCAGAAGAGGTGGTCTTTGAGTAATACTTTTGTGGCTCCATCATCCAGGGGAAGAGAGGAGATAAATCCATGTGAGACAAAGCAATAGGGAGATCCTGGAACCAACATAAAACACAAGTTCTTAGGGGCCAGCCCATGGCTCACTTGGAAGAGCATGGTGCTGACAACACCAAGTCAAGGGTTAAGATCTGCTTATGGGTCATCTTTAAAAAAAAAAAAAAGAAACAAGTTCTTAAGTGTGTTCATAAATCCCTTAAAAAATTCTTGATTATGTTATTTCTATGTAAATTAGAATATGAAATGAACCCCCAAATCCCAAGAAAAAAATAA
>NW_007729110.1:241077-243625 GCF_000696425.1 Galeopterus variegatus
CTTGCAAAACCACACTGTTCAGGTTTTTATTCTGTTTTACCTTAAAAATGAAATGTCCTAGTTTAGATCCTCTTTTTCGCTTTGAGCTAGGGTTAAAGAAAAAGTCTGCACATTGAATACCATCATTTAATGACTATAGGTGGCTGTCATGCTGAGCCTAAGGTAATCAGGCACAAAACAAAAATTCTGATTTAATCATGGAATTTCCCACATTGTTCGAGATTTTAATCGTATCACAAAGTGTTCCTTAATTTGCTTTCAGGAGCAAAGCAGGTCTGAAGCCTGGATGGGCTTAGAGAAAAGCCTGGAATATTGACCCCTGCTCTAAGTAAATGCATGGAAACTTCTCTAACCTGATTGTAACCTCTGGTCTCACAGATGGAATCATGTACAGCTGTGCATCCCTAGACTGTTCTATATTTCTCATGTCTGAGAAACTGTACCTCTGTGTAATCTTCTCTTTATGTCACTAAGCCAATGCATTTCCATATCTTTTGCTGTCAGCTTAGCTCTTTTAACTGTGTTTGTTGACTTCATTTTATCAAGGACATCTCCATTTCATTGTTATAACAATGCACTACCACTGATTTAAGGCATTAAAGCCTATTATTAGAAGTAGATCTGCTTTCCAGAAGGGCAAAGACTTAGCCTATGAAATGCAGGAAAAGTTTCAAACTTGTACTCTTAGGTCAACATGAGAAATATTATTGTTTTTCTATTAAGGTCCTGTTCTTCTATCCTTTCTTCAGTGTATTTTTGAATCACTATGTATTAGTTTGAGCACTGGGAAAACCCCAGTGTCATCTTGAGTAGCGGGTGACTTCCATGGTCTCAGACCTCTCTAGTCTCTAGAAGAAGTCTTCTGTGACACTCTCAGCTCTGCCACAGTGAACTGCTAAGCTGGTTCATGCCAGCCCATTATGTGCATCTCTTCCCAACTTTGCATTCATCAAAGGCAAGTTGGTAGCATAAGTCAACCACGGTGGGAGTGTCCACACCATCGGAATTGACCAACCATGGCTGGAATGTCTATACCATTGGAATTGACCATTACTACAAATCAGCACTTTTATTGCCCTTCTTTCTCTAAGCAGGTTGTTAAACATTTACCAACATACCACTGTCTCAATTTATCTATATGTTCATGTACATTCTGATCTATGTGATAGCATACATAGTAAAAGAGATCAAAACGTCTTTCAAAGCAACTTCTCCAGTTTTGAAAGAAGTAGCACATACTCTTCAATTGCTTCCCAGTCTTCGCACATCACGTTCAGCTGTTTGCAGTTAGGGATTCACAGAATAAAGACTCAGGAAGTTCAGCTGCTTCAGTGTCTCACAACATTCTAGCTCAAACTCTTTTTACTCCACTATATGAGTATTTTCTAAAGGGTCCTCCTAAGAACATTTTGAATCATGTGTTCACTTCTGTAGTTTAGTACTAAGAAAAAATATTATTATTATTGTAAAATATTTCAGACATAATAGAAGACACAAGGGGTATTATAATGACTTCTCATGTATTCGCAGCCCAGCTTAACGAAAATTATCTGAAACTTTCTGTCTCTTATCCCCCTTTCATTTCTGCAGAGGTAACTATTATCCTCTATATGATTCTAACACTTCTATATGAGGGAACTTCAAAATGTTCTTGGAAAAATAGAATTAAAACATAATATGAATCTTTCCATGAACTTTTTGAAGTACCCTCATATAGTTCTTGATATGTTTTGTACAAATGTGCTATTCTTTTATTGTCTTAATTATTTGAGTAAACGGTATAATATCATTCTTTTAAGCTTGCTTCTCCCCCCATATTATATTTGTTGGAATTATCTAGATACAAGTAGCCCATGTTTAGTTATTTTTATTGCTGAATAGTGTTCAATTTAGGATATATTACAACTTATCCATTCTTCTGTTGATAGGACATTTACTGTTTTGACTTTTTGCTTTTACAGAAAACGCTGCTATGAACATTTTTGTAGATGTCTCCTTATCCATATATCTGAGAATTTCTCTAAAACATATAACTAGAGGTGGAATTACTGGATAGTGGAGAATGAATCTCTACAACTTTCTTCGATATTGCCAAATGGCTCTCCAATGTGATGATAATAATTTACATTCCATCCCATAGGATATGAGTTCTGGTTGCTCTATAATCTGCCTAACATATGGTCCTGTTAGACTTAAATTTTGGCTGGTATGATAGATGTGAAATTAACAAAGTGGTTTTAAGTAAAAACATATTAGATCAGTATATTACTAAACACGAAGTAGCGTGTGCACATAAAAACTGGAAAAACCCAAATGTACCTCAACAAGGGAACGAATAAACAAACAGTGGTATATGCATACACTAGAATGCATATAAAAAAGAATAAAGTACTGATGCATGAGAAATGGGCATAAATTGTAAAATGGTGATAGAAACTATTACACTGATCAGCTCCATTAGTTTTGGGGAACTGTAGGGCAAGGGTGCAAAGGAATGTTCTGGGTTAATGCAAATATTCTATATAGTTTGAACACTGGACGTGGATTA
>NW_007729110.1:244033-258457 GCF_000696425.1 Galeopterus variegatus
CAAAGGAATGTTCTGGGTTAATGCAAATATTCTATATAGTTTGAACACTGGACGTGGATTATACAGGTATCTATATTTGTCAAAACTCATTAAACTGTACATTTAAAGATTTGTACATTTTATAGACTATAAATTACACATCATTTTTTTTTTAAAGTATCGGAAGGGAATGAAATTACAGGGATCAAAGAAAAAACATTAAATATGAATAGCCACAGTCTTTCTGCCACTTCCACATTAAAAGAAAAACTCCTTTTATGCTTTAGCAGCTCCCAGGATTGTCTTTTTATTTATTATTATTTTTAAAATATACGTTTATCAGCAAAATGGAAACAATTGCAAAGATTTAGGGAGAAAGAATTTGGGATAGCTGGGTGGAAAGAGAAGGAAGATTGGTAGCAACTATCTTGTCGTGTTGTATAAGATGTTGAAAGATAGTCTCAAATAAAGAGATCCTTTTATGCTTTAGCAGCTCCCAGGATTGTCTTTTTATTTATTATTATTTTTAAAATATATGTATATCAGCAAAATGGAAACAATTGCAAAGATTTAGGGAGAAAGAATTTGGGATAGCTGGGTGGAAGAGAAGGAAGATTGGTAGCAACTATCTTGTCGTGTTGTATAAGATGTTGAAAGATAGTCTCAAATAAAGAGATTTTTAACACATTTGGCTCAGAGTTAAAAATACAGTTCCTCTTTAATACTTTCCAAAAGCAGCAGTAAAAATTTAAATTGCCTTCCATTCTCTCTTGAATATTGCACTGGGGTTTCACCTAAATGTATTCTCTCTGCTGAAGTAGACCAGGAAATAGTGTCTCCTGAAACACACTGGTAACATATGTTAAATCTTAATATATTTTTATTACCATTCCTAAGACACATCAGACAAATTTTACCTTTTTTCAAATAATAAGTGACATCCACTGGTTACTTTATTTAAAATTAATTATACAAGAAAAATGTGATTTGAAAATAAATAATAAATAAAGATGACGTTTGTTCTGAAAGTCAAATGTATATGGAATATTAAAAACTGTGGTATTAAAAACATGCAAAAACAGCTTTCATTACCTGCTAATGGGAAACTTGCAATTTCTCTTTTTTTTCATAATTTTCTGTTTTGTTTTTTGATTGAACAAATAAGGGGGGCCATTTAAAGTTGTTATTTCAGTCATACTTTGTAAACACACTTTGTGAGTTCAGGTAATCATTATTTCCAAAGGCGATGTCAAAATAGAGGTATTTCATTGCCACGTTTTGTCGTTTTCACATTGATTTTTAAACTTGAAGAATCATTTAAAAATGCCAGTTAAGAATTTTGATCAGCTGGTTCTAGTAAAGATTACCCTGAAACAAAATTTCAGATTTTTGTTCTTTGTGTGCCTCTTTATCTTTAGTTCAAAATTATTGTTCCTTACACTTCCCACTTCTAATGAGTCGTTCAATATGGGTATATATATTATACAAGACATGACTAAAATTAAAAGTAGTTAAAAAAATTAAAACTTTATACCTCCCAGAACTCCCATGCTGAGTCATAAATCCATAAGTGATGCCCAGGGGTGCCACAGACCACTCCCCTGCTCTCCACCAGTTCACACCATGTTCCATTGTAAAGAAGAAATGTTTAAATTTTGTTTTGTACATTGATTAACAATAGAGAAATAGAAACAGCTGTTATGAATTCTCTGGAATGTTTTGACACACTGCTGGTCATTCGCAAATCATTGGTTGTGAATGATTTAAGAGTTAATGCTCTTAATCTTGGGAAAGATAAGAAAGATAATAAAATCATCTCATAAATAACGAGTCCCCCCAACCTCCAATTTCCTAAGATAAATGACAGCACAGTGTGCAAAGATCATGACATGGTAGACATAATCCGAATGAGTTTATTTACACATTTTCCAATTGATCAATAAAAATATTAAGGCATGAATATAAGTTAATAAATGAACAAGACAATTCATAATAAAATGCACTCTTAGGTATTTATCTAAAAGAATTGAAAACAGGATCTTGAAGAAATATCTGCACTGCCATTTTCATTGCAGCATTACTCACAACAGCCAAGAGGTAGAAACAACCTAAATGCTCATATACAGATAAATGGATACCAAAAATGTATATAATACAAGACATTGTTCAGCCTTAAAAAAGAAGGCGATCTTGTCATATGCTATAACATGATGAAACTTGAGGAAATAATGCTACACGAAATAAGCCAGTCACAAGAGGACAATTACTGCATACTTTTACTCATATGAGGTTTCTAAAGTAGTTAGATTTGTCAAGCAGAAATAGAATGGTGGTTGCCAGGGGCTGGGAAGAGGAGGAAATGGGAAGTAGCTGTGCAAATGGGTATAGCGTTTCAGAGATGCTAGATGAGAAAGTTCTAGACACCTACACTACAGCAGTGCACACATAGTTAATAATACTATCAAGCACACTTAAACCTTTGTTACTAAGGTATGCAAATACCATATTGTACTCCACAAATACATACAATTATCACGCATCAATTAAGAAAAAAGAAAAAGAAAAAAATTCAGAGACGGAAGTAGACCAGAAGTTGCCAGAAGCTGGGGGAAGGAATAATTAGAAGTTATTGCTTAATGGGGACAGAGTTTATGTTTAGGATGATGATAAATTCTGGAAATAGAGGAAGTGGTTGCGCAGCATTGTGAATGTAACTAATCCCACGCAATCATATGTTTTAAAATGCTTAAAATGGCAGTTCTTATGTGGTCGCACAGTAATGTGAGTGTAATTAATTCTAAGCAAATTGTAGGTTTAAAAATACTTAAATGGCAATTCTGTTATGTATGTTGTACTACAATAAAAAGATTAAAAAAATCTTTGTTAATAAGGTAGATTTCATGTTAAGCATTTTTTACAATAAAAAAATGCTAAATACATGTAATAAATAGGATTTTGTGTTCATTTTTTGTAGGCGGTTGTTTATGTGAGTTTAAGCAGCTGTGAAGGAGCAGAACAGATCCTCGGTAGGGACAGGCCTTGTGGAGAGTTTGGGATTTCAGGGCAAGAAGGGGTGTCTCAGGTTCCCCAGGAAGGCTGCTCTTAGGTAGACTTGAGCGTTCAGGAGGCAGCTCTGGGGAGTGCTTTGGGGATCAACACTCACGAGTGAGTGAAAGAAATAGAATCAGTGAGAGGAGGAGCCAGGCTCTCTCGCAGCCGGGACCAGGCTCAGCCAACCTGTGGTTGGAGATGGATGGCCCTTCCGATTTGTGCCAAACAGGACCAGGAGGTCCAGGTCACCACACCCTTACATCCATCATTACTGATGCTGGCCGACTCTGGGAAGGGGCATGACTTTGATCAAGATGGCACTCTTCAGTGCAGGGGAATCACATGGAGGGGCTGGGGAGGGGAAAACCGCAATGGAAAGCGGGCGCTTAGCACTGGGGAAGGAGAATCCGGGAGCCAAGCAGAGCGTCCTCTGGAAGGGGTAGACAGACGTGAGGACAGGGAGACAGGCTACTCAGAGGTTAAAAAGGGGCGCAGAAAGCGAGACAGGAAAGCGGGAAATGGAGGAATCACAGGCAGGCAGTAATGTTCCCTTAGGAAGAAGACAAGTGTGGGTTAGAATCTAGGACTATATTTCTGAGTCTGAAAAGAAGTTTGCCTAAATAAGATTTTATATACATGTCTGTATTTAATGTTGTGTTGTTAGTCTGGAAATGTGATGGTCTAAGAACTTTGGTTTACCTGAATATAGTTCGAAATATGTCACAAACATACTTTATTATTATTTTTGAAACGTGCTATTTTTTTATGACATCTATTACTTTAGTATAGCTTTCTGTCTTTAAACCTGTGGCTAAATATTTGCTATAATTATCTATCTTCCTATGTATATCTTACTTGTGTATCATAGTTTCTTAAGGAAAAATTTTCTTTACCCTCTAATCTCCTCTTGGAGGTCATAATGACAATCATGTATCCTTCTTGCTCATACATAATACATGAATTCTGTAGAAGTAGGTTATTGAAGTATTTCACTTATCTCCTGCATCACCTTTTCAGCTGATATGTAGTGAGGAGAAATTTAATATACAGTTACTTTCTTCCACTTTTATGTTCCAATTGTAAATCTAGGTTGCATATACATGAAAGGGAGTTTAAGGGAGTTAATTAATTTTTGAAACAAACAGTATACTAGACCTGGATTCCAGTCCTTGCTTTGCTATTAACTTTGTGTAGGATATTGAACAAGCAGTTTTATCTCTCTCAGTCTTGTTCATTATTTTGCAAAGTGCACTTTTAAATTGCATGATTTTATAATGAGACCTATCTGAGAAATTGAAACTGGGCTAAGACTGGCTATGAGCCCCCGTTTCATTATCGATGAATATATTTAAAATTTTCTACTTATTCATCTTTTCAAAGAAAATGAATTTTTTTTCTTTTCTTATTCACTGTAGCTCAACATATAAGGTAGTTTTAGTGCACAGCTGAATTTCAAATACTACACTTTCACTTGGTTTCATGAATTTAAATCTAGTTCTAAACTGTTATAGGATCAATTATGTATACCTATAAACTCATATATTATAAATTATAATAGTTTAATTATTTTCCATAATTGATTAAAAGTCCCTAACAACTTTCCATGGCCACTGAGGGCAAGAAAAATTCAAAGTCCCTTTCAGGCTTGTTTCTTTGTTCCCCATCCTATGTCCGAAGTGAAAGGACAGTTCATGTGTTCCCATGCGGACAGAAGAAAGGGCCCAGATCCATGTATGAATTGTGTGTCCTCAGGAGTGTCACAAGGCTCTTGCCTAGCCAGCCAGAGGCACTGGTGCCTACTGCGGCACAGCTGACTGCTCTGGTTATGTTGTGGTTTGTTTCCTCCCCTGCTGAAGTCTGGGGGTTGGTGAAATTTCTCTGCAGGTCCCACTTTATACTTCTGTTGTGACCCATTTGTAAGTTGTGAAATCCATTTAACAGGTCTTGAGTAGCATTTAGAAAAATACGAAAGAGAATAGAATACAAAGAAAAATATCAGAAAATGTACTTTATACAGACTCTGTTCTGGTCCCTGGAGATATGACTTCTGGCTGCTATTTCTGTGTGAGGCATAATTGGTGGTCTTCAGGCACTAGCTAGGCATCTCCTCCACAGCTTCCCAGAGTTGGGATCTGATGAGGTCTTGATTGCTACCCCTACCCAGGATCTACTGAGGACAAAAATCCCACTGCCCTGGGGTTCCTCAACTTATCTGGCTATTTTAAACCTGAACATGAATGTCTGACTTTCTGTATATTCTTTTTCCCCCTCTTCCCTCAGGCCACAGCGGGGACCTAGAGGGTCTCTCTCACTTTCCTTTCCATCTGGTAGGGACTTCTCCTGGGTCAATTCTGTCCTCCAATTTTCCAAAGAGGAATTCATCTTCCATCTTCCCTGGAGTTGTGTTGGTTATCAATAATAAAGATACTTGGGATAGTGTTTAAAACATATCATTCCTATTACTAAAGCCTGTAGTTAATCTCCTCAAAACTGAAAGACATATGTGTTGCATCTTGTATGAAAGAGAAGGAAAAAATCTTTAAATCTAATGGCAATGTAGAACACATTGAGGGATGCTTCTCTGACCACTTACTGAATGATCCTGTGGGTTGCTGGTCTAAGTGTGGCCCAGAGAAGCTTCCTCAGCAAGTTCTGCAGTGAGCAGCTCTGCCACTTGGACCTTTAAAAGCAGCAGAATCAATTTTGCTTGCATTTCTATAGCTGACTGGATTGTTCTGTGGTTCCTTTAGTAAATCCCAGTAGGAAAATTACTGTGAGGCTTCTAGGGTAGCATGTTTCAAACTGTGTATTGTGCCCTATTAGTGAGTTGTGAAATCCATTTAACAGGTCTTGAGCAGTATTTAAAAACAATATGACAGAGGATAGAATAGAAAGGAAAATATCAGAGTACATAGCCTGTAGTAAGGGTAACATTTATTGAAACTCGTTTATTTTGCTCAAGATCTTCTAAGTGTCTTGTACTGGATTACAAATTAAAATGCATTTCTTACAGAGTCCTGAGGCCTCAAATTTTGAAAACCACTTCTCTAGAATATTTGTGCAAAGTTATGCCTGCTTGGTTAAATAACTTGTTTCATTTCAAGAAAATGCCCTTGGCTTGGTACTAGGAACTGGAAGACAGAGACTAGACCCTAATGCTAACACTAGAGGATCAAATTGCTCTTCATAAACTGGTTTGCTATCTGATCCACTAATCAGTAAAATAGGGCCTGCCCAGCGCCATTGTATCAGCAAGTGGAAGTGGTATATATGGGATCAAGAACCAACCAATCCAGAACACAAAAATAAGTAATGGAAACAGGTTGTCCTCACTCCCAGCATGTGTCCTGTTGCATAAACTGCTACCTGACTCACCACCCACAGCTAGCATCACACTGGGAGTTTCATTTGGTCCATTGACTGAGGGGAAAAAAAATGAATAAATCCCAATTTACAGATCGTTCCTCCCAAAGTTCTAAAATGGGCTATAAGTAGATGTGCAATATTACAACCCCACCAGGTGCAATTCTGAAGGACAGTGAACAGAATTTGCCATTGGGTTGTCCATTTTTGCCTGGAAGAAGAAATATTATGAATAAAAGCTAGCATTATTTCCTTGGTTTGGCTGGTTGATCTGGAATTCGCGGGCTGGGGACAAATAAATTTCTGGAAAATGTACAGAGGTGAGCCTAGAGTATGAGGTTATTTGTGTTTCAGGTGAACACTGACATCTGAAGAGACAGCTCTTAATAATCAGGTGGAGGGGATGACCTGCTCTGGAAAATGAAACTGACTGATATTTACAAAAACCCCAAAGCTTGTCAGGTGTAGAAATCATGGGTTTAATATTTCCCCTTACCAAGGCTTATCTGACAATTGGAAGCCCAATTTGTCATCAGCAGAAACCAAACCTGAGACCTGAGGCTCTGTGGGAGATAGTATTGTTTGCTCACTCACCAGTTATACCGTGAGAGAAGAGAGATATACATAAGAAATAAAGATCTGCCTTTTCTTCCTGCCTTTGGATGTGTTGCAGCATAGCATGAAGCTTGGGACTGTGAAAGCCACTTTGCCACCTGGATAGAAAAGCCAACTCATAGAACAATTTAGCCTAGAGCTTTGGACTTTTCAGAATTGCTGAATCAACCAATTCTCAATTATTAGGATGTGAGAAGATATACCTTTATTGTTTAAGCCACTTTTTATTTGGTGTATTAGTTTTATATGGCTGCTATAACAAATTACCCCAAACTTGGTGGTTTAAAATAACACACATTTATTCTCTTACAGTTCTGCAGGTCAGAATTCCAAAATCGGTTTCATTGGGCTGAAATCAAGGTGGCATCAGGGTGGTGCTTCCTATGGATGGTCTGGGGAGAAACTGTTTCTTTGCCATTTCCAGCTTCTACAGCTGCATTTTTTACATTCTTTGGCTTGTAGCTCCTTCCTCTGTTTTCAAAGCCAGAAGTGTAGTATCTGCAAAGTCCCCTTTTGCCATATAAATGAATATTCACAGGTTCTAGAGATTAGGACCTGGATATCTTTAGGGGCCATTATTAAGCCTACCATATTGGATATTCTATCACTTGAAAGTGAAAGCTTTATGATACTCCCTACAGTATGGAACCATACATGAGGTGTGGGGGTTACCAGAAATTTCCAAGACTCTAGGTGAATAACTTTGAATGCCTTCCATCACAGAAGGAAATAATTGATTCTCCCTTATGCTCTTATGCCAGATTTGGATTGTCTATATCTTTCTATCATGCTGTAAATACCTTCATCCTTGAGATTATTGAATGTCTAAAAGTTTCATCATAGCACCATATGCGGCATTGTGGAGACCAAAGCAAATGGGATTCACTGGTCTTATCATATCTCCTGTAAGTCAGAAGCTTCTGGTCTTCCAGAATAAAGAAATGTATTGTTATGACCTGGTTACAATCCAGCTGGGAGGTTATTTTTGCAGTATACAATATGACCCATAAGCTAACATGTGCTCTAATTCTCCTCCTGCTAGCATTTATTGACTCTGAGAGCAGGGGATAAAAGTGAAGGTGGCAATTCTCATAGTTACACATGCATACAAATGTGTCTTCCATCCCCCCAACTCTGCGATATTCTGCTTTAGAGATTTTAGGGATCAAAGAATAAATGATACACAATGTGTCTCATCATAAGACACAATAATTTATTCAAATTTAGATTGTCCACTTCAGGCTTTTCAGCTACTAGATGAACATTCACCAAAAGAGAGAGAGAGACGAAATGGGAAGGGAAGAGAAAAGGAAAAAAGTGATGGAATTTTCTGGATGATTTATCCTATCAAAGAGATATAGGATCATAATGTTCATCTATATTTACTTGTAGTGTAATGTATATTTGTATATATTTTATGTTCCCCACCCCCCTGTGGTTAAAATGTAATTTAAGCCATACATTGAGGAACATCAGAACTGAACAATGACAGAACTAGAGAAAAATTGAAGCACCACAGTTGTCCTGCAGATGATGAAGTTTGGTGAAAAACAATAACTGACACATTTTATAGAAGTTACAGTCCTGGCTGATAAGTTCAAAAGACAAATTTGTAGCAAAGCATTACAGTGGAGATTAGGCTGGAGGAGGTTCAGTGATCATGGCCCCCTGAGCCTCCCCAGGTCTTCACTGGAGAAGATTAGGTCATCGCGCTCTGTCTGACCACCGTGAGGTTCCGCCAAGTTGCAAGAAGCCATGAGTTGGGGCTAAACAAGAGGCCCATTGCCCCACCAAGTCACAATTAAATAATTACCTTATGTGGATGCAAACCGGCGTTTACTATGCCACGTTCCATGGCTCTAGCGTCTGGGTTACAGGTACAAATTTTAACTGTGCCTGCAGCGCCATCTGCTCCTCTCTCCACAAGCAGTATTGTAATGCCCAGATATCACATTCCTGCAGTTTGCTACTACGTGACCACTGATGTCTCCTGGACAACAGGGACTGGGAGGGATGCCTGGCCTACTGCACACTCTTTGCTGCACACAGCACATTATTTAGCATAGGGCATGTTCTCACTGTACTCTGTTCAGCTTTTATGGAAGTATGAGAATCACTTTGATAAAAAATATTTCACCTAAAATAGATTGAGTAGACATCTGAAAAAAACATACAAAAATGAATTCTCCTGAGTGTATGCTACCTTTGAACTATTTCATACTAATGTCATTGGGTTCTCAGACTTTAACGGGCCATGGACTTGTTTGGCTGTCTGGTGAAGCCTACAGAGCCCTGCTCAGAATAATATTTCTAAACTCACAAAATAAAAATACACAGCATCAAAAAGGAGATTAGTAATATTGAAATACAATTATCGAAATAAGCATTTAAATTTTTGAAATGGTAATACGTGTGCTTTTTTAGTAATACAATATAATAAAATAGTATGCTCTAGCAGTGGGCTGAAGTCTGCTATAATTTCGATTTAATTTTGAGCATAAATGATATTTTGCAACTGGGAACAACAGTAATGTTAAGAAATTGTTACTAATTTCTTGGTGACACAAGCATAGGTATGGCTTATACTACTGTAGTTTGTTACCCATATTTATAATGGACAGAAAATGCTAATTTATTCAAAGTTTAATGAAGATAAAAATTTATATTTTTTCCATTCAAGTTCCAAGGCCCATGAATTCTGTACACAAATTCCTTAGTTAAGTGACCCTATGTATGTTCTGAAGATTCTGATAGATATCTGAAGACAGTTCTTCATAAGAAGGCTACCATCATAACGAATAGATTTTTTTATACCTTAATATAACTAATTTGAGAGATGCTTTCAGGTATTTCTTTTTTATGTATGTATCTTATCCACTTACCTACACTTACTCTTTTGGGTTATCCTAAGATTTTTCTGTTCCTGAAGTTCCTTTTTCGATTCCATACATCATGAGCAGAGTTCTCTCTCTCTTCTTCCCTCCCCGTTTCATCATCTCTAGTCTATCTAAGGTAGAAGCGTTTTTCTTCCTCTTTCTTACTTCTGCAAGGAAAAATGGGTGAGATAGTTGATCTATTGGTTGTACATTCAACTAAAGATTTTGGTCCATGTGCCAGTCGAACATAAACATGAGCTTTTACCAATCATCATTTTTGCATAATCATATTATTCATGGGATATAACTTTAAGATAACGTTATTCATAAAATTACATAGTATATAAATTTTCATCTTCAGCCATTTTTGGAAAATTTTAAAATACTTTATAAATTTGAGGCTTCACAGTAATTCAAACACACTGAATTTGTCAGAAATCATATTATGTATGAGATATATTTACTCAGTTCTCCAGAATGAACAATATGAAGGGAAAGAGAAGACATGCATGAAACCTAAAGAAAAAATTATAGAAGTTCCTTAGAGGAATACTCTGCTGGGAGGTTGAAGAAAGACTGAGGTTACACTGGAAAAGTTTTTTGGCAGACATAAGATTTGTATGGCAGCAGGATGAAGAAAGCTGTTGCACATGCCACAGGGTTCAGAGGGAGACTGAGGTGGGTAGGTGGCAGGTGAAAATGTGTGCAGAGGACCCACAATGAGTTAGGCTGGTATTGACGGTTTGTGGAATAGAGAAATGATAGATATTGGAAAAGATGGATAAGGGGAGGAATATCAGTAGAGATAAATAAATACAATAAGTTTCTGTGTAGTACAACAAAAGTTTCCATTTGATTTGATGATATAAAAGATAAGAAAATGCTGAGAGGATTTTAAATAGCAAACGTATTAAAGTAACAGAAAAATTAGAATTATTAAGTTGACAGAATATTCTGGAACCATATATTGGTAAACTTATACTACAGTAATATAAGCAATAGGTAGACTATATTTATTCAATGTATATATTAAAATTAATATTTGATTACTTTTAATCTTTGAATATGGTAGGAAGGGTTGCCATATGCAAATATTTCATATTCAAATGAGAATGCTTGTTTAACATATTTAACAATCTTTAAAACAGGTTTGTCTTTAGGAACTCAATTTGCTCAAATGGCTTTGTACTCATGTAGAATTTTTAGTCATTTGTCAATTTCTCTGTATTTCATTAGAGTTGGTCTTTCTTGATTGCAAGCTTTTTCCATCAACGAAATGTTTTTTGTGTCAACTCTTAGAAAACGTGAACTTTAACCTGAAACTCTTTTTTGTCCAGAAGGTATATAATTGATGTAAAAATCTTAATAAAGTGTATAAAAGTTAATTTCTATAGCTATTGCATACTTTCCTTCTAATCATATTAGTTTAATTATTGTCAAGAAAATAACAAAAAGAAAAACACATTATATTGGAGAGCCTATTATGGTCTATGCTCTTATGTACGTGAATTTTATACTTTCTTCTGCATTTTTGTAATTGTAATTGATACAAATTAATTTTAGAAATCTTTTATATAGCATGAACATATTAAAAAGAATTATTTGTTTAACTGATAACTTAAAATATTTTCATTAATATCACTCTGGTTTGCCTGATGCATTGCATGATTGGTTTAAAAACAACCTCGGAAAATCTTTTGCCTAATTACGCATTTAGTCAATGGACCATGAATGCTCCAAGGAGACTCGTTCTAGTTTATGGAGTAAATGGGTATGTATTCATGATGGAGTTATACCAGTCTCTTGGGTGAAAACTTATTTTAGAATTTTTCCAAAAAATTTTTTTAATGCACTTACATAATTGTAATAAAATTGTAATCTTACAAATTCAGTTTAGCATTAACACCAAAGAGATGTTAAATAGTGTTTGAATACTGAGAGGAGACAATTTAAAAGAGTAGGAAATTTTACTTTTTCTAGGAATAATCCTTTAAATAATCTAGCAAATAAAAAATTATTGCCAATTGTACTCTACTTTTCTTCTTCCACCATTATTTTTCATTGAGAAAATAATACGCATTTTCAAAGTAACAGTACCTGGAGGGATAATATAAATACATTTATAATAATGAAAACTTATGATAACTATAACCATTCTCCTCCTAAACTTAATCCTCAGAGCAAGTGGAAAAACAGAAGAGGCCAAGTGTTTCCCTAAGCTGTTTAATTGAACAAACTGGATTTTATTTGACTTTTAAAGGAGTTCTTTGTTGTATTTACACAGTCAGGTTTAAATAACCAGATTTCCAATTCTTAGAGTGAGGGTCAAGTAATATGTTTCTAATTTCGGGAGTAGTTTCTCTCAGATTTTTCCCAAATCCTCTAACGATGTATATTTCTGCAAGAAACTCAGTTAAAAGTTTCATCCTTTATGACCATAAAGCTCCTTTGAATGGACCTGTGTGAGGGCAGAGGATAAATGGGATATGGGGAAAAAATGATAATCTGACCCTTGGCTTTTCTGTTAATAAAATAAAATAAAATACAGCATTTCTGTGCCTTGTAAAAATGATGTTGCTATGGAGACTGCCTTGATGTATCCCAATGAAACTGATGTTAGCAACATTCTTCTGATTTTGACTGCCTGTAAGTTAAGGCTGCTTCTCGTTCTCCAAACCTTTTTATTCTTTGTTAAATATGCATCTCTAGGGCAGCAGAGCAAGGAATGTAAATCTGTAGTTTCTTTTTCCGTAGCAAAGTAGAAAATCTGGAGATAAGATGGTGACTTTTCAGGAAAAGATGCACTTATTGTATTGTATAGAAAAGAGTCATAAAAATAGCTTTTGTATTTGCTCTGCACATGGGGAAAAGAAGAAAAAGCATAAGAAGTTTTAAAATTATTTTTCTTTGTTTTTTGTATGGCTTTTCAAGTGGAAATACTACATAAATAATATTTAAACATGTTAATTTGATTCCATTGACTTACAAGAAATATAGCATACACAAAATTAAATTTTTTCAGTAATATTATTTTCTTCAAATTTTATGACAATAGCAAGTGTTCTGTTATTTGCTTTCACAAACAAACACTTACTTCTCTTTCTAAATGTTACTGCAATCTCGGTTGTACTATTTAGGAAGATCAGAGTGAAACTCAAACCTGCCCAAACCAAACCAAAATGAAAACCTGTTCCTTAAATGTGAAGACACTTATGACCAAATTGAGAAAGGGTAAAGTATGTTTCCTTGATCAGGAGCTTTAACATAATATCTTACTTTAATTTATGAGGTATTAATTTCTAATATATTGTCCCTTTTAAAGCTGGTGGTTTGATTAATATCAAAATATCACTTGGAGCATTTTTTCCCTAAGCTCTCAGAGGACCTTGTATGTGTTTCATCCAATGCTTGTCTGTTAAGGTGATGATTTGCTTCCTTCTCTGTGTCTTCCCAAGACTGGGAGACATCAGGATGCTGGACCTGTCTCTTCACCATCCTTCTGTCCCCAGCACACACACAGCATAGTGCCTAGCAAATGGGAGTCACTCAGTCCTTATTGAACAAACACAAATCATGTCCTGCTAAAGATGTGGTGAATTCTTCCCATTCCTTTTTTGCATGTTTGTTTAAAATGTTTGTTTCTGGTGTTCAGTTGAATGTATACCTTAAATTTCCAGGTTTTTTCTTATTCATAGAATGAATTTATATTCCATGTGAGTTATATTATATATATTATAATATATATATATATTCCATATAATTTTCTAGAAGATTTTGAGGATTTGATAGATATTAAGAGGGTGTCACACTTAAGTTTTACTTCACTGACAAATTTATTTATTTATTTATTTATTTTTTATTTTGTCAATATGCAATGTAGTTAGTTATTGTGTCCCATCACCGAAACCTCCCTCCCTCCTCCTGCTCCCGCCTCCCACCCAGGTGTGTCCCCTCCATTTTCTTGTTGTAAGAACTTCAAAAAAAAAAAGTGTGGTTGTTATATCTTCCTGCCCCCCCACGCCGGTTTTTGTTGTTGTTGTTGTTGTAGATGTTGCTGTTTGTTTGTTTGTTTTTTTGTGTGTGACAGTGTGTGTGTGTGTGTGTATTTATGTGTGTGAATTTTTCTAGAAGATTTTGAGGATTTGATAGATATTAAGAGGGTGTCACACTTAAGTTTTACTTCACTGACAAATTTATTTATTTATTTATTTATTTTTTATTTTGTCAATATGCAATGTAGTTAGTTATTGTGTCCCATCACCGAAACCTCCCTCCCTCCTCCCGCTCCCGCCTCCCACCCAGGTGTGTCCCCTCCATTTTCTTGTTGTAAGAACTTCAAAAAAAAAAAGTGTGGTTGTTATATCTTCCTGCCCCCCCACGCCGGTTTTGTTGTTGTTGTAGATGTTGCTGTTTGTTTGTTTGTTTTTTTGTGTGTGAGAGTGTGTGTGTGTGTGTGTGTATTTATGTGTGTGAATTTTTTTCATTCACCTTTAGCTCCCTCCAATAAGTGAAAAAATGTGGTATTTCTTTTTCTCTGCCT
>NW_007729111.1:0-2748 GCF_000696425.1 Galeopterus variegatus
AGATTGTCACGTAGGCCTGGTCACACAAGAAGGGGTGTGGGGCTACAGGCTCCCAACAGTATCTGATGAGTCATAGATCCCAAGCCATGTCCATTTTACATAGACATTAAGTCCAGTGCAGCCAAAAAATGTATCTGGTATAGAATTTGCCTTCATATATCTTCTTTAGTTAATAGGTTTGATGGTAAGCAGTCATTTAAAAGTCTGCCTTTGACTTTCTCTTCTTTCTCTCAAATTTCTTAAGGCCTTAGATTCCCCATCAACCCCCATCTCTTAGGTGTTCCACACTGAATTAGTGAGTGCTTTGTAATATATATCCCAACAAATTGATTATTTATTTATTTATTTTGTATTTCTTCCATTTATCCAAAGCAGTGGCCCTCTCTCATAGGCAGTTTCTGACGTAGCACCCAGTGATCCCTGGCATTCACTGTGTGATAGCCCTCTTCCCCTGAGTATGGGCTGGACAGAGTGACTCTTCTAAAGAATAGAACACAGCAAAAGCAAGAGATTGTGACTTCCAGCTTGATCACTCACTCTCACTCTCTTGCACACTCATTCTGAGTGAAACCAGCTGCCATATTGTGACTTGCCCTATGGGGGAGCCCACGTAGGGAGGAACTGAGGCCTCAGTCCAACAACCTGAGAGGAACAGGAGTTCACACGAGAGAATATGGAAACTGATCCTTGCCCAGTCAAGCACTCAGATGAGGTGGCAGTCTGGCTAATGCCTTCATTGTAGCCTTGTGAGAAACCTTGAGCCAGAGGTATCCAGCTAAGTCATGCTCAGATTCCTGTCCCACAAAGACTGAGAAAATAAATGCGTGTTGTTTTTAGCCACCAGATCTTAGGGTAATTTATTACATAGCAATAGTCTACTAATAAACCCTTTAAAGTGCAGTGCCTTGTCCTATGCTTCTATTTCTTATGACCTGTTGTTACAGTGCCTTGCATGTAGCAGGCAATCTACAAATATTTGTTTATTGATGAGTTTACACTAAATATAGAATTATTCATTACATTATTGTTTTGCCACAATACCTATTTGGTTTGGATTAATCAAAAATGTTATTTTTTTCCCCCCAAAGAATGTAACTCTCACCATCTTGGGGTATGAGATCTATAGATGCATGATATGCAAGTGGGGAAGGAAAGTATACTACTCATGAACAAATATGGAACCCAGGAAAGGCTGAGAGCCCCTAGAATAGTTGTTGCTGTATCCCTCCCCAATGTGCAGAAGGGAAAGTGTGTTCTAGGAGGCTTGCCTTAATGTCAGGATCTAGGAAGGCACAGCCTCTTTTCTGTCCTCTATCCAGAAGGTTGTGGTGGCCCAGAACAGCAAGGCTCCCAACCAAGAAGACCTTTTAATAGCACAGCCATTACCTTCATGTCCCACTATGGCCCAGCCATAGTTCTGACCCCATTTACATTGGTCAGAACTGTCCCCAGCACAGTAGTAAGGTTAGAAGGGAAGATATTAAGAGAATTAAGGAGCAACCAAGTCCAGGCCTATATTCTTCTGCCTTTATCCCCAAGTGGACAAGAGCTTAGCTGGTGGCACAGCCTTTGGTCCAGGAAACATAAAAGGCATTCCCTCAGATATCCCTTTGCATATTTGCTGTACCCTGAGGGCTTTTTCTTCTCCCACCTGTAGTAAATGACCATTTGCACTGGGCCATAGCTTTACTACCTATCTGTTGTCATCATTGTCATTGACTAACATTTGTTGAGCATTAAAATGGTCTCAGAAACTGCCTGTGCACTCTACTCTTTCAAACTATGCATTCATTAAAGTAAAGTAAGCAGAGGCTTGACATCCAGAAATAAGAGCCCAGAAATGAGTCCAGAACTGCCGATTCTGAAGTGTGTGCCAACCCCCCAATCTACACTTACTTCATTTAATGCATATGCATTTTCCTTTCCTCCCCTGTGTGCCCTTCTTTCCCAAGAGTTTCCTGGCCCATGCATACACCCAGTTAACTCTTCAGAGTAGATGATTTCCAGATCCTATGGGTCTGTCACCAAATAGCATATTAATTAGTCTGATTTTTTTTAATGCACCCAGGTTTAGAAACCATGTAAATAGAAATTAAGATCATTAAACATCAAGATTAGAAATAGTACATGAACAATGAAGATATATTGTCTATATTTCTTGGATATTGTTGCTGACCCGAGACTTGGAAAGACTGGGGTCTTCAGGAAGAATGGTAGTGGTGAGAAGTGTTATTTCAATGATAAGCTGTAAGGTGGGGTCATTGAAATTGGACATACCTGAAATTTTTGTAGTCGTGGGTCTCAGTAGTGGGGCGGGTAAATAGAATCTGGGAATGTTTAAAAATCAACCAAACACATTTCTCACCCTCCTTTTCCTCACAAAAACCTGTAAGAAGGGAGTTGCATGGTGAACAGTGGATGGATATGTTGACAGATAAACTTCCCAGGGATTCTACTTGACTCCCAGTCCCCAACCTCCAAACCCCCTTAACACCACTGACTTGGGGCTCATCTTTGTTCTTGTCTGTCACAGAATATTGCGTAGACATTAAGATATTTAGAATATTTCCATTTTCTCATGACTTCATATGTTATTAAAGCAGTAGTGCTCACATCACATTTCATTGCAGTTGCTATTTATCCCATTGGCTTTGATTAAATTACAAGCTTGCACCTAGAATGCCATGAAGGGTTTTTGCAAATTGTAGTAATGGGGGGGGGGGCGGGGGGGGGGGGGGAACATGTTTT
>NW_007729111.1:5556-15342 GCF_000696425.1 Galeopterus variegatus
GAAGAGGTGGGAGAGCTGAGAACTGTATGGTGGGAAGCCATGCAATTAAAAAAAAATGACTGAAATTATTACCTGATTTCATAATTGACAGAATATTTAATTCAGATATAGTAAATTGACACACCTCTACACAGAGACAATTATGACTGACTGTATAACACCTGACAGAATCAATTATAACTGACTGTTGTTTGATACCTTTGCACGGAAATAAATGAAACAGACATTCAGAACAGAGACGGCTGCTGCCTGTGTGCCTAAGCCTGCCTTAATTAAAATAAAATAACCAGTAGGCGATGTTAAAATGTCTTTGCCTAGTAGTTTCTAGTTCAGTATGTTTCTTTAAGTCCAAAAAGGGTTTTATAAAGAGTAAAGTTGAAAAGAGATTTTTGGTTTGCTGACATGGAACTAAAGTATGTGAAGTAGAGTTTCCTTAGATGGCAGAGTACTCAATTTTTTTCAAATACTACTAGCATTTTATTTGATCAGTTGACTTTAAAATATTTAAGACAAGTTCCACCTACAGATGATGGTCTAGTTCATCCTATATTGAAAATTGTGACTTGCATGATTTTGAGATTTTAGATTCTAATCAATAGAAACCAACTTTTAAGTTAGCAGTTCTTTTTGTTGTCTAGTAAATATTTTGTGAATAGTTAATATCTGGGCTAATTTTTTTTTCATTATTTTTATAGGGGTTAGGGACAAAATATTTTTGGTAATTAGTATATGACCATGAGGAATCAGAGCATGTAGAAAGGACCATAGTAAATAAGCTTTAGATACATGTTCCTCAAATATTATTTGCAGGAAAGGTAAGTAAAGATTACCTTTGCTGGTATATTACAATGAGTGGTTTCCAGGTGATACTTCAAGCCATTAAAGTATATACTGCTGATGTGCTTGTGTGTAGGAAGAGCATTTCCTTCCCTTTCTTGATGAAGTTTGGATTTGTTGTGTTGGTGGCCAAGACAGCAGCAGCCAGTCAGCAGCATCTCTGTGGATTGGAGTGGGATGGCTGTGGACCTTCTCTGCCTCTTGCCTACTGGCCTGTTGGAATATTTTAACAGTTGTTGTCCTTGGGCACGTGACCCGCAGCTACTGTGGCAACTGCATCTTTACCTATAGGCTGATTCCTGAACCAGAGCAGGGGAAGGAGTTGGGGCCGCATTAGCTGGCTTCTACCATTTAACACCTGTATTTTCCCTTGAGTTCTGAAGTGGTGGGTGTGGTATTGACGGAAACAGGGTAAGCGTTTAATGTGAGGCCTAACGTGGGTAGCCCTGGTGCCTAAATGGGGGATGAGAAAAACCACGAAGAAGAGGTGATTTCTTTCACCTCCCCAGTCCCCACCTCTGACACGGCCTGTGACAGCTCGTCCAGTTCTGTTTCCTAGAAGACCTTCCATAAGTTATTGATTCAGTTCTCATTGGGGAAGCAAGAGGGAGCTTTTATCTGCATCTCTAACTGGTGTGGAATGGTGCCTTGGCTGTTTTGACCGGCTATGGGATATTCTGGTGGTCACAATTGTCTTTTATGAAAAAGAGCACCGAGTGACACTGGTTGTCATTCTAACTCTGCTGTGTGGCAACGTAAATAGTCCCCTTTCTAACCAACCTGGTGGGAAAAGTCAATATCCCATCAGCAGAGGAGGTAAACACATCAGGAGCTGTGTCCTCTCTCTTCCTCCCCTGCTCTGTGTTACCGCAGCTCTTTAAATGTGCTCTCCCCAGTCAGCAGATGCATTTGTGTCATTCACATGTGCGGGGTTGCCAGCCTGCAGCTCTGGCCTGCCGGGAGGCAGGCAACATTGGCTGAGGCCATTGTTGTGTATTCCTAGACTGGGATAATTAGAACTTTCAAATTGTCTTTCTATATAGTCAGTTAAAGATGCTTGTGTCTGTCCCCCCCCCCCGCCCCCTTTTCTTGCCTCTTTTTCTACCCCTTTGGGCATTTAAATCCTTTACAAAACTTGTTGATTTTTGAAAGGCAATTGATGTAATTTAGAAAAGGTTGTGAAGAATAAATGCGAAAATATCACTAAGGAACAAAAATCTAGAGACCGAGTTTTCGTTTTCTGGGAGTTTCGTGGACTTCAGTGTTGCTCTGTTGTTTCAGTGAGGTTTTGCTTTATGTGAGCGATGTGCTTTCCCTTCCCTATTTCCTTCCTGATGTTTCCTATTCTCAGGTGCCTGACAGCCTTGCCCCCCCTCAGGCACCTTGGCACAGGCCAGCATCTGTGGGGCTCCCACCCTGGGAACAGCTGATTTCTGGGGCCTGTGGGCCTCTCCTCAGAGTGTGGGCTGGAGGTTCTGGCCACCTAGGTTTGCAAGTCTACACCCCTGATTACCTGCTGTGTGACCTTGGCAAGTGATTTAACCTCCCAGTTTCCTCAGCCATAAAATGGAGATTAAAAAAAAAAAAAAAAAAAAAGGGCAGGCTCTCCAAACACCTTACAGGGATCTCAAGCAGCTTTGAACAAAGAAGGTGTCATCTTAACTGCCCTGGGCAGGGTTGGCTCCCGTAGGATAACCCTCTTTCCCAAAAGATCAGATGTGGGCATCACAGCCCTACTGCTCCTTTAAAAAAACATAAAAGAACAGTGTAGAAGGTAGGAGTAGCAAGCTCTGGCTAGGGAAAGGAAGGATCTTTTCTCATGGGAAGGCCAGAGACGAATGGGTAGAAAGAGGAGGAACAGAAGCAGGGCGCTATGTATCCTGAGTTCACACAGTGTGAACAGAGAAGAAAAAAGAAATCTTGGCAATGGACAGGTGTTCTCCGGGCAGCTTACCCTTTGCCTCTTTCAGCAAGGAGGTTTTGTTTAGTGGAGGAACTAGAAGAAGCCCAACTGATCTGGGGAACTTGGGCTAGGAGGCTCTAGGGGCCATAGCTTCCCTTGAAACAAGATATTTCCTGCCACATCCAGACTAAACATGCAGTTGCCTGCATGTGCTTGACAACACTGTGAAAGTGGTGTCAGCAGGTGGAGCTCACCTTGTCTGCTGCACATGGGCGTGCACCTGCAGTTCGCATCAATAGAGGGTGGCCCCATCCTTCGGTGCGCTGAGTCAGCTAGGTGCTCAGAAGTGGCAGGCGGGTGGCAGGGGAAAGGAAGAAAAGCTTTCACAGAGGAATCTTGGGGGTTCCCCTGCAGTGGACTGGCCCCAGGGGTAGACCAGAGATAGGACTATGAGGACATCTGAGACATGGAGCTGCAAACAATGCATACCCCCTTCTCTAGTGCCTGAGGAATACTGAATGGTCTTTTAAAAACCTATCAGAGACTCCTAATCCTTTTATTTGTATTTCTTTGTAGATAAATTGAAGAAGCAGTTTCTTACCCCCAAAGTTCTTCAGGACTACAGAAAACTCAAGGACACAGCAGAGCAGTTCTTGTCCCGAAGTGGCTACTCCGAAGTGAACCTCAGCAAGCTCTTTGCCGATTGTGCTGTGAAGTCCTAAGCGAATGTCAGGCATGGATGAGGCGGGTAGCTGAAGAATCCCAACTTCCTCAGCACCTTTTCTCTGGCCATAACTGCTTCTCTGGCATCTGCTTTTCCCTTTGGGACTGTGCCTCATGTTTGTGTGGGAGCGGATTGAGATGGGGATTGCAAAAATATTTAATCTACCAAGCATGAGGGAAAATCCAAACATTCTTTGTACTATAATAAACCTCTTTGAAACACAACCCCAGAGCCCTTCCTCAAGCACCTGAAGACCTACCACATTGGGAACTGGGTTTCTGGGGAAGGGAACTTGCTACTTTGAGAGTAGCTGGAATGTAAGTGACCCCAGGCTTTGCCCCAAGGCCTTTATGAGAGGTGCCCCCAGAAAGAGAGGTTTGGGGAGCGCTAGCATTCTGCCTTTTCACATGCCAATTAAATCCAGTCTAAATCCAAATGCTTCCCCAGCTTGCTCCGGGAGTTGCTGTCCTTTTCAGTCTTGTCTTTTATATAGGTAGCTGAGGGGGAAAATTTAGAAGCCTTGCCCTCACTAAACAGATTAAACAGAGTGAGCTTGTTTACTGAATTGCTGCAAAGTCCATCATGCACACGTGTGCATGCATACACTCTGAGCAGGTGTTTTATACTCACACTCCTTTTTCCCTTAAATAGAAAATTCAGCTGAAGTTTTGTATGACAGGAGAGCACATTTAAAATAATTTGATATCTTAACATTTCATTTTAAATGTGCAGAGGTTGGGGTGAGGATCGCTGTGTTGTATTCAGAAAAACTGGGGAGGAGGGTAATTGGCCCTGGTGTTCGCTATTTTTTCCTCATTTTTTCAGAATGGTGCCCTCTTTGCCAGCAGCAAAATGTATTTCAATATGACAGTCCTTCTTTTCTGACGCTATTGGTAAGATTATAGTAGCAAAATATTTCCTCTTGTACAACTATGCTATTTTAAAAAAATGTTTACCTATGTATTTTTATAAAATAAAAATATGCTTTTTACTTAAGAATAAAGTTTCGAAAGGGAAACCACTTGTGGCGAATCCTTCTCAGGTGCCAAGAGTTGACTAGAGGGGCAGCAAGGGTAAAGTATGGCTAGAAGCCAGCCCTTCCTAGCTCTGGCCACCCCATCAGTACCCAGCTCAGAGTGGCTTGATACACTTGTCCAAATGTTCTGAGTAGCATTCAGGAGAATTTCTGTGGACATTGTGTCCCTTAAGAGTTGAAGTATGGTTTCCCATGTGCCTTGCCGACTTGGGCAGCCAAGGAGAGCTAAGCCAAGAGCCCAGGTGTGTCTCTTTTTAAGAGCAAGGCTGATGGCTCCTGGGAGAAAGACGCCCCATCAGAGAGGTTTCCCTAGCCAAGGAATACTTGTTAAGCAGTGGAGATGAAGCTACATTTTATCTTGCTTTGCTTCCCCTTGCTTTCCCTCACCCTCTCTCCTCAGGCGCTCACCCCTCTCCTCCTTTTTCCTCTTTCTCTTACATTCAGATTCTAAGTAGCAACATTTGGGTTTAGGGCCCTTTCCATATCATTAATTAATTAATTAACTTTGTCCTTCATGCTCTGCAGCCCATCACAAGTTGGAGCACCCAAGTTGCTTTGGGAAACTGAAGGATTAATGTGGTTTTATTGCTCCTTTAGTCAACTCTTTTGATAATTGCTGTTATCATATAAGGTTATAGAGATGTTTCTCTAATGTGTGCTTCCAGAGCCCAAGCCCCACTTTGCTTTCTGAAGAGAAGGCATGTTTTCCTTGATTTCTGGGAGCTGGGATTATATTAAATATAAATAGACAGTAATCCTGAACTTGGCCATCAAGAAACTCCAGGAAACTGAGATAACTTCTCACTGGTTTGTTTCTTGTCTTAGTCTAGATTGTAATCACTGTAAGGGCAGGGACCATTTCTATAAAAAGTCTATAGAAAGTCAGACATGTCTAAGTACAGTCCCCAAAAAGAGCTAATGCAGCAGTTGATGTTTTCTTATTTGGATCTGTAACTCCAGGCACCATGGATTCCAGAATTTTATGGAACGTTGAAACTGTAACCTTAAGAATTCCACAGGATCTATGTTGGAAGATTGGAGTATTGCATACTCACTTTTCTCTGGCAAAGATTCTAGTCCGTGGTTTGCATTAGTTAATAGGGCACTGGGTACAACTGGTGCAGAAATGCCACCTACTTCTTTGTAAGGGGAGGGCCTGTCCATATGTCTCCACAGGTTCTCTGGCACTGGTCTGAAGCTCATGCTGAAAGTGAGTGGATGAAGCAAGCCAGGTTCATACTAGAGAGTGACAGGGACTGCAACAAACTGGAGTGAGCAGGTCCTGTCCAAAGGGGGCAGCAGCTACTCGGTGATCCTGTGAGGGATGGGGCCCTGTGTGGCCACATGATCCAGTTTTAAGGAGAAGCCAGGAATCGGTATTTCATAGTTTCTCAATTTCTAAACCTTGGCTACTAATTTTTAAAAATGAAGTTTTAAACACTGTGTGAGCCAGACTAAACCTCTGGGCTAACTTTATCTGGGCCAGTTGGGAAATGGTACCCTAAAAGAACCCTCTTGTCAGAGCCCCATGCCTCTGAAAAGGTTCTTTTCTGTTTAATTTAGGACTAGGATCTGACCTACAGCAGATCCTTACACACAAGCTTATCTTGGACATAGTTTGCTAACCCTCAGCTCTCCTTCATATAAAGTTGGATAGGGGAAGGCACATGTTGAAAATCCTACAGAGTATGCTTGATAAAATTTTAATTTGTCCAGAAAACAGATGGAGTTAATCTTATGACTATTGCCTAGAATGTGGGGGCTACTCAAAATTTGCAAATTGGAGATTGGAAGAAGATATTGAAACGGACTAAATTCACTGCCCCTCACCATCACCCCTTTCTCCAGCCCTTACCACCTCTTACCCCCAACACACACACATACAAACACTTTGACACACTTTTTCAACCATATCATTTAAAGTGAGTTTGACAGAAGATGCAAATACAAGGAAATTCCAAAAACAGATTTTCCTATTGCGTCAGGGTTTTGTGAAAGCTACCAAGTCCCAGACCCCTCAATTCAGTGCTATTGGGTGCTCCCATCCCAAACTTAAAGCCGCATTTTCCCCTCTCTCTCTCTCTGCCACTCATCTAAATATTTCTTAATTGAATGGTTTGCGGTGGAGCTTCCTTATAGCAGTTTAATAGATTAACTCATCTGAGCCAGACTTAAATTTCAGATTAAAATTCCTTCATCCAGAAGGCAGCATTATCAGGTTGTTGGAGGCTGTTTTCAAACCTTGGTTTTGAATAGCAGCGGCTCTGCATTAATTTAACCACTAAGCTAATAAGTAGGTTTCGTTTTGTTATGCTAAGCTTTATTGCTTTTCTTTTGATCAGAATGGTGTTGTTGAGCAAAGCAGCAGACAAGGCATTCTTTGATGAGGGAATTAGCGCTCCATTCTTCCTCTATTATTCATAGCGCAGTGGAATATGTAAGTACCTGAGGGTGTCAAAGGAGCGCAGGTTCTATTGCAAAGTGCTCGCCTTGTTTCTCTCAATAGCTGACTATGAGATGATAAACCGCTTAATACACTGTGCTAATTGGATGAGAGCAAAAAGAGATGGGAATTAAGGCGAGGCAAAAGGAGAAAGTGCAACCAGCCTTCAATTCACTCTTTCACCACTTTAACAGCACCAAAGGAGGCACAAGCTTTCTATAAGCAGACTAGAGGTTTTGTGCAGAGATAAAATGAACGTGTTAGTGGATTCAAGTAATACACTAATTATTGCACAGTATAAATACCACTACTGGTTTTATAACAGGGAGGTAAACTTCTTTTGAGAGGGTTATAGGATTGCTTGGCAGTGGTGTAGAACCTAATAAGGGCCCAGAGTAATAACCCCCTGGATTAACAAAATTGCTGCTTGTAGAAGTATGATTCAGGCTTTTACGAAGATTTCCGGAGAATGAATAAAAAATGACTGAATGACGTTTCTTAATGTATAACTGGTAATCGCTCCCTTTTCTTTAAAGGAAAGAAATGTATACTTCAAACTGGACCGTTAATAACGTCCAGGGATAACATGGCTTTTTCCTTTGAAAAATGCATTTTGCCCGTCAGGTAGTGGGTTTTCTTACCTCAGCCCCCCAGCCAGGCCACCACTGTCAGTTAAATAGGCAGTTGCTCCTGGGAACTCTGTGTTCCAAAATACCATGTTAGGTCCCATTTAAGACACCCTTCATTCAGACACACTCACTTTTGTATATACACATACACACATGCTCACGTACACATTTTTTCCTCTAAAAGCAAGTTGGGCTAACCCGTGTATAATTTCCTTTCCTCTAACATCAGCCCCTTTTTCCATTCTAGTAAGATCTCTGCACTCAAAACAATACTAAAAAGAGAACTACAGGTGCTTTGACTCGATATTATAAATCAAAAACAATAATAAATGTTTGCCCCAATTTGCGGGGGGGTGGTAATAAAAGAAAAAGTGGGAAACTGGTTGGGGTCAATACCGGTGACGTTAGCTTAAGCCAAGTTTCAAGTCCCTAGTGATCCCAAACCTTCTCAATAATCATTCTCCCTAATTGATTCACTTGCTACCTTTCTCACCACATATTTAAGATGTACACCCTAACTACTGTCCACAGCCCAGGCTATGGGTGGCTGAACACTTCTGGTAATACTACACCAACTGCTCCCTTCTTGCCTTTCAGGGCCTCCTCCAGATCTGGCTAACCTGTCTGAAAGTGTAGCAAATTAACTTACCCCTTCCTCTCAATCTTCCCACAGAGGCCAGGTGGGGCTCCCAATCACCCTCACCCCAAGATGCTGTGGGGGTGGCCCTGGGAAAGCAGGTGTTGGGCTATTCTGCCCTGGGTATGATAGGAGACAGCCATGCCCTGAGCTGGGCTCTCCTGAACTCCCCAGGGCCCTGCAAGTCCTCCATAGTGGAAGAGGTTTGCTTAAGGTTGGGGGGGTCAGCAGCTCCCAGCATTGTGACTGCGTTCCCAGATATTGGGGCCAAATTGGGTTGCCATTCATTAATAATGCTCACAATAAGATTAAATCATTCTGGAAAATCTCATAAAATCCCCCTAAGTACGCTCCAGTGGCTCTTTCCAATCCCCATCATTCAGCACTTGGGGAGGTTTGGAAGGAGAAGAAAATTGGTTTCTTTGCTTTTAATGCTGCTTTGAAAAGATACTCAGAGTTTGTCATGCGTGACATGTCACATGTTTAATGTGGACTTGCTGGAAGTCAGGGGGTCTTTAGCGTGTGATATTTATGGGGAATATTAAGTGCAGAATGAGGTCCCTCCAGCTGGGGAAAGTTGAAAGAATAGGAGGCCCAGGACCAGGCTTGTTTGCCGCATCAGAATGACATAGGATTAAGAGTTTGTAAAACAAGGCGAGGGGTTCTCATTGGCCAGTAATAAATGTAATCCTTGGAGGTAATTTCACGCAATTTGCTTCTGCTCCATGGAAGGGTCAAATGAGAAAAAATGACTTAAAAAAGAGTTCATTAACAGGAAGAATGGTACTGTTTCTCGTATACCATCCAACTGGCAGCTTGGAGGGTGAAAAAGAAGCCGTACTAAATAAAAAGCCAAAATCGACGGAAAATTGATAGTGACCACAAAAACAAAACAAAACAAAAAACACTCCATAACTCCTTTCCCTCATGCTTCTCCTGTCTCTTCCCCAAACTCCCAAACTCCGGAACAGCCCTGCCCACCCCAAGGAAAGCGGCTTTCGCTTCGGGAAACCCTTTGGAGTCTGAGGGTTGGAGACTCTCAGGCCTCCAGGGATGCCCTGGAAAGTTCCCACGGGGGCTACTAAACCGGGAAAGGAGTGTGTGGCCAGAATGGTAGGCAGCAGCAGCTCCCCAAGCCCCAGGGCGGGCCCCTGCCTGCGAGCGTCGCCCTCGCAAGTCCAGGGCCAGGGCTGGGTGGTGGTGACCCACCCAACGGCCAAAGCCCTAGAATAACCTCGGGCCGGTGAACCCCGGTTGGCGCGTCCCCCGAGGTTTCCGGCAGGCGAGGCTCAATGTCTGGGCCCTGTGGGGGGAAGAGGGGAGACTAGCCGAGGACGCGCAAGCTTGAGCGCCGCAGCCGCCCAGAGGTCTGCCCAACCCCTAGGCGGGAGCAGCGCCGAGCGGGCCGCCGACCTCAGCGCGACCCCGCACCTTCCCCTCGCCCGCGCACACTTGCGCCCCAGGCCGCTAGGGGACCCGGCCCCCTCCATTTCCAGGGCGCGCGCGGAGCCCCACCCGCCCCGGCCTGGAGACGCGCTCGTACCCCTCGCGGCGACCGACTGGCCGGCGGCATGGCA
>NW_007729111.1:15352-17923 GCF_000696425.1 Galeopterus variegatus
CCCCCCGCCCCCGCCTGCGCCTCTCCCCAAAGGTCCGGCGCGCTAATTACTGCAAATTGAAACTAATTAAGCTTCTCTTCCCATTCCCATCACCCTGGGAGCGTCGGCGAGACTCAGCCCCCGCGGGCGGGCTTCCACTGAGCGGTCACCCGGAGGGGCGCAAGCAGGACCCGGGGGAGGGAGAAGCTACGGTTCCCGCCGCGGTGAGGGGTGCGCCGAGGGGGTTAAGGATTGCAAATCTGTTTGGGTCTCCTCATGAACCCTGAGTTGTTTAGATTTTTTTAAATGTATACATTTCCCAATGCATGGATAAGTGATGTAATGACATTTGTCGAATTAAGATCTGCCACTTGGATACCCCTCGCTGCCTTTCCATCAGTGTTCCTGCGTGTGGGCGCTTTCTCTCTCTTTCTCACACACACACACACACACACACACACACGCACGCACGCACACACACACACCCTCCCTCCTCCCTGAGACTGTACCGTGGAGCCCGCCCCCTCGGAAGCGAGTGCCTTGGCTTCTCGGTCTCGCCATTACCTGTCATCTCGGACTGCGCACTTCCTTGCTACGTGGCACTTTCCATGAACAGCTTCCTTCGCCTTGCGAGCCAAGACTCCCGCTCGCTTCAAATTTGACTCCACCGTCAACAACGCCTACTGTACACCCACCCACCCTAGAACCCACCCCACCTCCGTGGCCCGGGGGAACCGAGATGCGCGTGGAAAGCACCGAGGCGGCGTCCTTAGCCTTTGCAGGAAATCCGGGTCCCTTTGAGGATCGGATTCAAACCAGGGGCCTCTGTCAGGGTTATGGTGTGCAGATAAACCCAGGAGGTGCCAGGGGCGCCAAAGCCCACCCTTGACTCCTGGGGGCGAGGAGGGGAGGGTTCTACCATCCCCTTAGCACCTGCATAGAGCATTCACACTTCCTTTTGTTAAACATATATATATATATATTTTTATTTTGAGCGTGACACTTCTCCACTAGATAGCAAGGAAAAGTGATAACAATTACACATTACACAAAAGTACTGTACCATTGCCTTTATCGTGAAGGTTTCGGAAGCCTCTACAGTTAATAAGTTAAATAAAGGGCTTGAGTACATAAATATTTATCTAGGAACCCTACCGTATCTACAACACAGTAAGAATCTACAGGAGGACAGACTTTTACCATACCACGCTGAGTGCAATTGCGTTATAACATTTCAAATATACAAAGCTCTGTTCTTTTTTTTTTTTTTTTAATAACAATGGTATGTACAGAATCAATAATCACAGTTTGGTGACTTCAACAGTCCATATTCTAGCAGAGTATTTCCCTTTGGTTTGATATAAAAACCTTGGTTGGTGTATGATAAAGAAGAGAACAAGAACAAGACGCCCCTTTCCTTTAAGTGCACTGTTAGCTTCACGCCGGGGCCCACGCTGGGGAGAGCAACTCAGAGCGCCAAAATGCTATTTTTAAAAAAAGAAAAAAAAAAGGCTAAGTGGGGTATCAGGATGAAGAGAGATTGGGCTTTTTAAATTTTAACTTCAATGCCAGGCGTCTTGGGGAGAAAACCTCCCCGATATTTTCAGTAAAGTAAGAACGACAGAGAGTGGACGTTTCGAGTCAGAGCGAGGTTGGCAGTGGCAGGGGTAGGGACAGGGATAGGGAAGGGTGGACAGCCAGCCGAGGAGGTGCCACGTCCGGTAGCGCCGAGGGCTTCCTTGCCCGCGTCCAGGCTGCCGCGAAGGCGGCTGCGCTCTCTCAGTGCCGTCTCGGGAGTGTGCTGGTCCTCTGTTTCCATTTGGTCTAGAGTGGTGCTGAGTGAGGTGACCTTCTGGGGCGCGCCCGGGGCGCGAGGGTGGAGGGCAGCCTTTAGCACACCTCCTTGCCCGTGCTGGTGCCCGGCAGGATATTCAGCTGCGTGAGCTGCGCCGCGTGCTCCTTGGCCTTGAGCCTCAGCGCGGCTATGCTAGAGGCGCGTCTGTCTGCGGCCGCAGTGGCCGGGTCAGCCAGCGCGCCCGACGCCCCCGCGCCCTCCACGGCCGGTGTGGGCTGTCTCAGGAGCGCGGCCGCGGTCGACGCGCTGGTCAAGGGGGCCATGGTGGAAAACAGCCTGCGGGGAGAGCAAACAGCGCGGTCACGGCCTCGGGAGCTGAGCGTGGCGCCTCGGGCAGGCTTCCCGCCGCCTCTCACCAGGGGAGTAGAGGGGCGCAGAGGGGCGCGACAACGCAGGCCCCGGGTGGGCCGCGGGCTCGGGAGGAGTCAGGGGACGCGGCGAAGGCTGGAGCACGCTGGGAGGCTTTACCAGAGCAGAGGACTGACGCGGGGGGAACAGACCAAGGGGCCAAATATTCCCGCAGGGGCTGGAGCCTGGGCCAGAGGAGGTCCCGCGGCCCAAAACCCCGCGGCCCAATTGTTCACGTTCTGTGCTTTCGCTTAAAGAAAGGGGTGTGTGTTATTCAAGGCCACGGGCTCCAATTATCCGTTTGTCAGGAGAGAATGTTGAGAGAGAAATGGTGAGACAAAGGGGGAAAAAACAAAAAGAAGAAGAAAAGGCGGTGGGGGGGGGGGGGG
>NW_007729111.1:17933-19890 GCF_000696425.1 Galeopterus variegatus
AAAAAAAAAAAAAAAAAAAAAAAAAAAAAAAAAAAAAAAAAAAAAAAAGAAGGGGGGGGGGGGGGGGGGGGGGGGGAGAAAGGCAGAAAGTGGGAAAAATCTGACCAAGATCCTACGCTGCAGACTTTGAACTCTCGGGCTCCTTCTCGGCCCGGGACTCCTTTTGCCCCGGAAAAGCCGGCCTTGTTTGCTGGTCTTCCCGTCCAGCAGTGCCGCCGCGGCCGTCCTCCCGCTCCGGCCAATGCCCGCGGGGTGAGGGTGGAGGGCTCCCGCCTGTTGGTTTCCACTGGGTAGGCGGCCATGACCCGCCGGTGGCTCCGCGTCCCGGCGCAGCGACACCTTTTCCCCTCCGCCTTCCCTGCGCCCCTCAGGCCTCCTGCCCCAGAGGGTCCCCAGACCCGCGAGCCCCGCGCGGCGCAAGGCGATGCCGCCTCCTGGCGGCGCCGAGATTACTCCGCGGGGCGCTTCCATCCCTTCCACACGGCACCAGGGACCTGCAGCCCAGGCCCCAGCCGCCCCGGGCCATCACACACACCCCCATCCCCACCGCTCCCGACCGCCCGCTGGGCTTTCCCCTGCCGCCTCCCTGAGAGCCCTGGCTCCAGGCCCCCGTGAGGCTACTCGAGATTTCCACGATTAGAAACGAGCCCACCTGGGCTCGCCGACAGCCTCCTCCCAGCCCCACTCTTCACGCCTCGTGCCACCCTCACCACACCCCTCGTCCAGCCTCTCTCAATCGCAGCCCGGTACTCCAGCGGTGGCTCGCCTGACTTCACAAGTCACTTGTCATAGGGGGAAAAGTGGGGAAAGAGGGAGGGGGAGACACAGGCTTTACATTTTTTTTTCCAGAAAGAAAAGAGAGTGTGACCCAGAGGGGGCGTAATATGCCCTGGTTCCATTAGGTAAACTGAGTCACTACATGTCAATGCACTCGCTGTTTATTTTGTTGGTTTGTTACAAGGAACTAATTTTACTTCGAGTCTTATTTTTAATATTCTTTAAGGTGACTTTTGTTAAGTGGCTGCGCAGTCGGATGAATCTATTATTTCTTTGTTCTCCCAAAGAGAGATCATTGAAGCTGCATTCAGTTTTATTTTCACTGCACTTTCCAACTTAATACATCCCTCCTTTGTTTCTTTGTCAGTGTGATTTTACAGACTTTTTATTTCATCATTCGATGTTCATCTAAAGAAAGGGAGTTATAATATACGATGAACTGTTTCTTTTATTTCGTTGTCTGGTACCGCTGCGGGGGTCGGGGGTTGCACATATGGGGGTATCGTTGGCAGCGGGTCACATGAGTGACAAGGAAGAGAGAGTCTGGGAAAGAAGAAAGAACTCTGTGCACCCAGAGGGCCTCGTGGCTCGAGGGCTCCCGTGGGAACCAGGACTGTGCTCCTCAGGCTGCCAGGCTTTGGAACATGACGAAGGACTTTTGCAAAACTTCAGAAATCATCCCTGGTCTGTAGCCTACACCTATACACGTCTGCACTCGTACCATTGATGGCCAAGGCTGTTGCTGCCTTCACATGGTACTTTTACAGCTTTCAGTGAACACTCCCGGTTGCCACGGTTGTTACTGCCATTGCCCTCCCCTTTCCCGCTCAGTCTCAAGTCATTCTCTTCAAGCTCCACATTCTTTTAGGAAAAATTAGAGAATACTTTCTTTGGCTAAAGTCTCTGAGGTTGGGCCAGAGAAAAAGATGTGTGTGGCCCCTGTTTGTCTCCTGCCTCCTCCCTGATCCCAGCCTGTGTGTGTGTGTGCGTGGGTGTGTGTGTGTGTGTGTGTGTGAGAGAGAGAGAGAGAGAGAGAGAGACAGACAGACAGACAGACAGACAGGCTCCCGGGGCCGCGCGTTACCTGCCAAACGCCGGGCTGATGAAGGCCGGGTGCCGGAACACGGCGGCTCCGAGAAAAGTGCTCAGGCCCAGCGGCGCCCCGCTGGGCGGCAGGCTG
>NW_007729111.1:20029-25765 GCF_000696425.1 Galeopterus variegatus
CCAGACCTGCAAGGCGGAGGGAGCCGGGGGTCGGAGCGGCCGGCGCTCCGGGCGCGTACCCGTCCCTTCCCTTGGTGCCGCGGGCCCTCGCTCCTTTCCGCTGCGGCCCGCGACCACCTCGTCCCTCTTTGGTGGTTCTGGGACACATCTGGGGGCACAAGATCCGTGAAAAGGAGCCCAAACTTAAATCCAGCAGCAAACCCAGGACAAGCAAACCTTTCCCAGTGGGTATTACAGCTGGCCCAGTTTTCCAAGTTTAAGGAAAGTGGTTCAGTGTGTTGAGAAATGGGGAAACCAAGGTTTAAAAGTCTGCCCTGCCACTTGCTTGCTGTACGTCTTTAGGCAGGTCACTTAAACCTCGCTGAACCTCAGTTTTCTAATCTGTAAAATGGGGATAATAAAACTTTACTCATAAGATTGTTATGAGGAATGAGTAAAATAGGAATGAGGAAAGCATGCGTTCAGTGGTGACTCTGAGGAATGGGAAGCCACCAAAAGATGAGTGACATGTCTGTTTTGCTACATATCAGCTATTTTCGCCTATTTCAGGTTTGTCCAAGAGCTGGCAAAATCCCTGCTCTACACTAAAAAGGGTAGTGGGGAAGCAGTTCATTTATTCTTTCCAGAAATATCTATTGAACACCTAAAAGCGCTATGCTGGGTTCTGGTGTCTCGGAAGAGTTGGGAGTGGGGGAGAAATACTCACGGTAATTAGCAAACAGGCATACATTTTAGGGGACCAGTTCTCTATGAAATGAAATGCAGAGTACACAGCCTGTTTTCTGCAGGGGCTCAATGAGGAGCCTGGTTTTATGCAGAAAAAGCGCTGACTGCATGGACGAGGTATTGCATACGCAGCAATACCTGGGCACACAGAAATTAGAGGGCAAGATACTGTAGACTTTTCACATCTTCAGAGCTAACAGGTCCTTTATTTCCTTGTGGGGATGCAGTTTAAATAGGTTATTTAAATAAGATAGTTCTAGGCTTGGGGGAGGTTTTCAGCATGAGGTATTTTCCTAATTGTTAATAGAAAGCAGTTTTAATAAAGACCTTTACCTGAAACATGGCAGCTATCATCATCTAAAAATAACCCCCAGGAGCATGAAATTATTTTTATGTGACCTGCTCATCACACCCACAGCTGAGAAGATATGCTCCTTCTCCCCTGAAGGCATTAATATTTTTAGGGCTGGGTTTATGACTGCATACAAGTCTAAAAATTAAGAATGAACTCCAGGGCTATACAGAGTTATATTAAAACATAATGTAAATGATCCCAGAGGAGTATGTTTTAAAATTTTAAAGGCATCCATATCTTTCAAATATACACACTGGGGATTATTGTTACTAACACTAGCATCTAAGCTTGTTTTGACATCTAGACAGCCACCCAGGGCAAGAAAAATCAAAAATCCCAATTGTTTCATTACTTAAAGTTCTGCTGAAAAGGGGCCCATCTATGACATTCCACGGTCTTCAAACAATCTATTTGTGAATTGCAGAAACACTCCAGTGTGGAAATTCAGAGGCTTGAAAAAGTAAGACTGTAGATGGGACCAGGCTGGGTGGGCAGCTTTTGTGTATCCAAATCTGTCTAGACGAGAATATCCGCCACTCCTTGATCACAGTGAAAGGAGTAAAGGAGGGGAACTGGAAGCAGAATGCCCTTAAAGAACGTGCAGACCTTTTTACAGACGGATCGTCTCTCTGGCTCAACTGCAATTATCAAGATGTCCCCCTGCAATTCCTCATTATTGAATTAATACCTCTGAGGCCCCCCAAAGGTAAACGAAAGGACTCTAATAATTCATATTCACTTAATTACATCTTCTCCAGTGAATAGGGGAAGAGGAGAAGGGGAGGGGGTGCTCTCTTTCTTTTTAAAAGTTATTTAACTTTCCCACGACTCATTCCCCTGAGCTGAAAATACGGAGTTCCTGTCACATCTCTGTTTGACAATGGAGAAATGTGTCAACAGAAAGGAGGGGACAGGCCTCATCATTAGCCCTCTAATGCAAGAAGCTGTTGTGTATTAAATGAGCCATATGGAATTTATTGTGCTTTATCAGCGCTTGATTTTGACTGTAAAGTGATTCACTCAGCTCCTAACCTGGGGACATCTGTTTTCTGTTGGCCATCGGGGCTGCCCAGTGTTGATCGTCTCTTTGGTTATGAGGCCTGGGTTCGGAAATGCACTCTGGTATGGGGCTGCAAACACCTTTAATAGCATTGCACTCACTCCCTATTAGATCAATGTGGGCTCATTGCTATAAAAAATGGGAAATCAAATAGCATTAGCCAGCTCCTTCTGCGGGGCGGAGGGGAAATCAAACAGCATTTTGCCTTCAAATGGCCCTGTTTGTTCTAGCACTAAGTGGGCTTTTATGAAGCCCGATTGGAGACTTAATCGCAGCCAAATACCTGCTTGGAGCTGAGCGGATTTGTCTAACAACCAAATCCATGCTCCATCCCATTATTTCAATCAGGAGAAGTCGGTTGGTGGACTGTTTCCTATAGGGGCTTTGGGGCTGGGGGCTCCTAAACTGCAGTCTCGGGGACTCTAAAACCCCGGTTCTGATCCTGGCCTCCTTCCTCAGGCTTCCAAACCCAGAATCCTTCCCCTCCCACCTCCCAAGTCTTACTTTTTAAATATCTTTTGGTGTGTGAGTGCTTGGGGCTACTTTTCTGATTCTGCTTCTCTTCATTTCATGAAGGGGTTGTCAATCCCCTCCTCCCCAATCCGTCAACCCATCTCTCCCTGTCTCCTGCTGTCCCCCAGACCTCCTCTGTCCCTTCTTCCCTCTCAGTTGTGCAGCTCACCTGGACTCGGGCCTCAGTCAAGTCCAGCCTCATGGCCAGTTCTTCCCTATAAGAAAGCACACACAGACAGGAGATCACTGCAGGCCCCAGCAACTCCCTCTCAGCCCCCTTCCCCTCCATGGCAGGATCCTCTAGGAGGGTCTCTCCAGGCTGCCAGCCCTTGCCCCCAAACACATGGGCACGACCACTGGAGTGCCTGTTTGATTGAAAACATAAAAACACACAACACGTGGCCAGATATAGGATAATATATCTTATATCGTGTTATATTCAAGTATGACAGGGTGGCTTCTTGGGTCTATAAGTCTACCAACTTGGGCACACAAGTCTCTCTCACTCTCTCTTAAGCCAGAGTTAGACAAGATACACACACACAGTGCTTATATCCTGTTTTGTCCTCACATTAAATGGGAAGAACTCAGCTCTCAACTGAAAAAATTTTTTCTGCCCTCTTGCTTTCATTCTGCCTTCTTTTTGAAAATTTCTCTCCCCTCCTTTTTCTCTCACCCCTCTTTCCGGCTCTCTGCCTTTCCCTCCATCTCTCTCTCCCCCGCCTTCCTCCCTCCCTCACCCCCTTAGGTCACACTCCCCATTACCCTCTGGAGATATGTTAAGCTTGTTAAGAGTTCAGTGGGGTAATTTTTCGATTAAACAAAATTCTGTGCACCTCCTGACTCCAGTGCCCACTACAAACCCTGCCCATCTCAGGGGAAGTCAATTTAGCTGAAACCCTACCCCGTCATTGCAGTTATTACTGCGACAATTAAGGCAAATAGGAAACCATTAAGATGCTGTACAACGGCTTACGACCTGTTTACCAAAAATATGAGCGCGCCGAGAGTAATTGGCTCTCCGCTCTCTGATATGAAAGAGCGGAGGCTGCCCCAGCCTGGGACCCGGGTCTGCACTGTCGGTAGCCCCCGTCCACACCTGCAACTTCAGCACTGGGAGAAAACCGGCTCACTGAGCGCTTTCCGTTGCCCTCTGCTGCTGTGAGCACCAGTAAATCCTGAACTACACTTGTGGATGGCTACCGGCTGGAGCCAAGGAGCTCAACCCCCTGGGTTGGAAAGAGGTGGGATGCGGTGGCCAGAAGGAGCTGCCCCTCCTCACGCACTTTGGTCCCCTCACCCAAACTAAAACAGGGCGGACCTAGATGTCAACTAACACAGGTTCATTTTTTTTTTCTTTTGAAATACACATGTATGATAAACACAAAAAGCAGGTCGGCCAATTAGCTATTTGATAGCACGCACTGATTTTTAAATTTATTTCCATTTTTTAAAGATAAGGAAGGGAGGTGGTGACGCAGGGGAGGACCAAGTTTAGCTCAAGGGGTGATCAAGTTTAAGTGGCTTCGCCCCGCATTAAATCCGCTTTTTTGCTTCTAGTTAGGAGAGAGTTTGGCAATTGCTAGACCATCTGCATTTTGGAGTTGGCTCGAGCCTCCTGAGACCTAAGCAGCGATTTCTCCTCTAGTTGAAAGCAGCGGGCAGCTCTCCCCTTCTAACAAGCACATTGAAAAGCTGCACACGTCTCCTGCGAAGGAGCTGCCCGCGCTTGACAAGTCCCGTGCCAGGAAGATACCGGTCCCTTTCTCCCTCCTCACTGGAGTACGTTTGCCCTAACCCTGGCTCCTTGCCTGAGCCGAGACCTTAGCCTTGAGGTGGGACAGAAAGTACCCCAGCCGGGCGGCGCCCCAGGCCCGCTGAATAAGCCGGAGCCTACGGGCCCAGTCATCCCACAGGCACATCTTTCCCAGAAAAACTCGGACGAGCGGGAAGTAGAGCGTGACCAGGCCGAATAACCCGGTTTGGACACTCGTCCAAAGAGAAAATTCCCCCAACTGCTTCACCTACTGCCTCCCAAGGCTTCCAGCAATCACTGTCTACCCCGTAAACCCGTTTACATTAAAAGCACTCTGCGTTTAATATGTGCGGGGGGGAAGGGGAGGACAGAGAGCAGAGGGGAAGATTCTGGCTGGTGTCCCTCAGGTGTGCAGACACCAAACACTGCCCAGTTCTGGCTTCCTTCGGTTATTTCAGGAATCCTCAAACGACAGACCTCGGATCTTTTTAAAGGCCTTTTGCGCAGGCACAGCCTCCAGCTTCACTTGGAACAGCGAACAGCGTAACTGATACCCACCAGGCTCCCGGGGCACCAGGAGGGGCTGGCGAGCGCACAGCACAGCGACCAAAAATAGTCCCTGCTTTGCTCCGGCCTGCGACCTCAGGCAACGTTTCCTCCGCCTCTCCTGGGACCTGGCCCCGGCCACAGTGCCCAAGGCCTTGCGTGTGTCTCCAAGGTGGCGCGGTCAGGCACTCTTTGGAGAGGTTGTTTCTCTTTCTCTAACTAAAACTTGTGATTTGAAAATATTAAACTGGAACGACCTTGGGAAGAAAAAAAACCCATCCCAGCCTAAACTTGAAGCCCGGAGTGGAGTGGGGGGAGTGGGTAGTTTTGGGGGAGCAAGGGTGGATATGTTGGAAGGGTGCGCCTCGTCAAAGTCCAGGAGTGCAGTGTGTGTCCCATGTCCGGGGCTCCTGCCAGCCCGCCAGCCCTTTCTGTGACCCGCGCGCCCCCTCCCGCCACCGCCGCCGCGAACACCCTGCGCGTGTACCTGGTGAAGACGTCAGGGTAGTGTGTCTTCTGGAAAGCCCGCTCCAGTTCCTCCAGCTGGTAGCTGGTGAACGTGGTGCGGTAGCGCCTCTGTTTGCGCTTCAGCAGCCCCTCCTCCGAGTCGCTGCCAGCAGACAGGCACACGCTGTCCTCGCCGTCCTTGCCCTCAGCGTCCTCCGGGTGCAGCAGAAGCTCTTCCTTGGGCGACAGCTCCCCGCCCTCGGTGGCCACGGCAGCGACAGCAGCTGCGGCCACGGGAGCGGTGGCGGCCGCGGTGCAGCGCCGGGGCTCCTT
>NW_007729111.1:25775-32683 GCF_000696425.1 Galeopterus variegatus
GCCGCCGCCGCCGCTGCGGCGCCCTGGAGGAGGCGGCCCCCGCCCGGGCCATACAGACGCCGCAGCTTAGGCGGCAGGTGCAGCTCGGCTTCGAACGGGGCGCTGCTGCCCTTGGGGGAGCCTGCGGGCAAGGGAGAGCGGTCAGCGCGCCCGCCCGCTGCTGCTCCCTCGGCGCCTGGGCGCAGGCGTGTGCGGCCCCCGCGCCACCACACTCCGACTTCTTCGCCTCCTTCCCCACTTTTCTTGCTCTTTCTTTCAATTTATGTCGTTCTCTCCCTCTCTTTCCCTTTCTGTTGTTTCCTTCTCTCCCTCTCCTCTTTATTTCCTTTCTTCTTTCCCTTACATATTCCTCTTGCTCCCTTTTTCCTTTTATTTTTCTTCCCTTCTCTTTTTCTCTTTCTTTTTCTCCCCTTCCTTCTTTTCCACAACTTTTCTCGCCCCTGTCCTTCCTTTCTCTTTTCGCATGCTTTTCCTCCTCTCTTTCCTTCTTCCTTTATTCCTTTCTCTTTCTTCTCCCTTGCCCACTCTCCCACTTTTTTCTTCTCGTTTCGGGGCAGGGAAGAATCCGAAAACATTCAATAACTTAAAAAAAAAAAAAATCGCCAGCACCCTGAAAACTTTGTGCACGATCTCTGCCTGCTGCTCCTCCACGGGGGTCAGGCTGGCAAGACGGGCGCTGCCCCGCGGGCGACCCCTGCGGGGAGAGCGGCCCTGTGGCCCTGAGCGCGGTCCGCACCCGTCCAGCCCACAGAGGGAAGGGGCAGGAGTTCCCCGCACAAAAAGGCAAAGAAAAATCATCCTGGCGAAAATGCGCTCGGAAAGGCCTGGGGGGGGGGGAGACTATGGGGGGGGCAACAGGCACGGGCCACTCTTTCCCTTAGAGGAAGCGCCTGGCACAGGTGCCAGTGCAGGCTAAAAAAATAAAAGGAAAAAGTGAGTTTTATTTCAATGGCCTCTTCTCCGCGGTCCGCTCCTATTTTCCAAGTCGTACTGCCGCTGGACCGCTGGTTTTCAGATTTTAAAAGAAACCAACAGTTGTTTTCCTGCGACACCTCTGCAGCCAGCTCAAGGCGAAACTTGAGCATAACAGGTTCGGAGCAAAACGACAGTTGTTCTAGAATTCTTAATTGCAGAAAAAAATAAAACCTTTCAAACATCTCAACAGTTCAACTCTATTTTTAAAAAAATAGCAAAGAAAAAATAGCACCCAGAGGCTACACATTTCATACATTTCAAATACAATAAGGAGCATTTAGGGAATCCCAGGGAGATGTTTTCTGCAAAGCTTGGGCTTAAAAGGTCGCAAGTAATCTACAATTTTTTTTAAAAAATGCAAAAAACCGCATATTAAGAAATCTTCGAAAGAGGAAAGGTCAAAGCTCACCCCGCCTAGAGACCCCCCATTCACCAGTTTTGGGTTTCTTGTCTTCATCAAATTGTTGCTACAAGGGTCCAACCCGGCACCTACTGTTTCTGATCTGTCGCCCCTCTTCCGAGCACACCCAAGGCCACCAAAGGGGGCATTTAAACGACTTAAAGACTTAACGACCATCACCGAGAACCTAAGGGCTCCTGAAGCGAGGCTGGGCCTCTGCTTTTTCTGAAAGCAGAGAGGGAGGAAGAGACACCCCTAGCGAGATGTTTACGGCCCCTTGAGGCAGCGGGCCTTAGGGTTGTCCTCTCTCCTTCCTTCATCTCCAACTTGACAACCCCAGGCCCCTGGCCCTCCAACATCAGACATCCAAGCCAGTGCCCAGCGCCCTTTTCAGGTGCCTGACGGGCGCAGCCTTACCTTGCACGGCCTTTTCCTGGTCGGCGCGGCTGGCCAGCGGGGCGGGCAAGCTCTGCGCGGCTCCCAGCAGCCGCATTTTGCAGGGGCTCCTCCGGCCCAGGATGCTGTCGATGCAGTAGGAGGAGAGCAAAGTTGGAGATTTACTTTTGCACTCGGGCCTCTCGGAGCAGCCCTCCTCCTGATACTGATTGCTCATGGTTGGGTTTTTTTCCCCCTGAGCTCAGAGAGCGGACCGCTGGCTGCCTCTCCCGGCGGGTGGGATGGATGGGTGTGTGTTGGGGGTGGGGTTAGATGGCTGGTTATAACGGATATTACTGCGATCTTTGTGCCTCTGTGCCTCCCTCGGTTGCCGGCTGCCGGCTCCCGCCCTGCCCACGGCCGGAGCTCGCCCTCTCCGCGCTCAGGACAAGCAGTAACAAGTGTAGTGAGCAGCGGGCGCGGAGCTCTGGAGTCTCTCTCCTCCACGTGCTGAGAGGCGCCCCCTGATTGGCTCTTGCCAGAGGCCGGGCTGCATAGGGCTGCGGGCGCAGCGCAAAACCTGGACTGGATTTAGGAGGGGCAGTCGGGGCGGAGCGGGGGCAGCGGGCACGCATCAGAGCCATTTTTTTTTTTTTTAACTAACAACTTTCCAAGCTCGCCATCCTCTTCCTGCAGCTCCTTCTTTAACCCTTTAGGGGTTGGCCCGAAGCTCTAGCTCATTCGGAAGCCAGATCTGTGGGTGCCACTTGTGTGGTGTGCGCCCCTTCCACCAACCCGAAGGCTTCGTTTCTTGGAGGCGAAGCCTTGAGGTTCACGTTCAGAACGACTTGGCATTTTTCAAATCCGACACTGAGCTCCCAGTACAGTGCCTTGACCTCAGTGGTGCTCAGTCGCCGTCCTCTGTAGGCCAGACGGGCCTCCGAGGTGCCAGGGTGACCGCCGCAAGCAGACATCTGCGCTCTGGGAGTTCGGTTTTCTCTTGTGGCCCAGCGCCTTGCACTGTTTGTCTTCACCCTAAGCCCGTCTGTTGCTCTCTCGTTAGTAGCGTCCCCCAACCGCTCTTGTCTCCGTTTTTAACTCTAGAATGAGAGAGAGAGAGAAAAAAAGCCCCTTTTAAAGACAAAGCTCTACCAAAGGCGCTGTGGCCTTTCCTAGGGCATCTACAGGGAGGGAAAGGACAGGCGAGTGTCAGCTGCGAGGAGTGGCGACTGGGGACGGGTCTGGGGGTCTCCCCGTTCTCTCCGGACTCTTCCCCCTACAAATTCATCTATACTAGTTAGACCGTCACCCCGAGGCTGTTCACCCTCTAATCGCGCATGGGGAACGGAAACCGCTGGGGCCTTGAGCTCCCCAGGGTGGAAGGGACCCAGATTTGGCTTCAAGCGAATCTAAGTGCCTGAAATTCTGATTTTTCATGACCTGGCTCCTATTGACAAAGGTGAGAGGTGAGCCTTAGGGAGAGCTTGTTTCTTCCCAAACAGCTTCCTGCTCATCCAGCACTGAGAACCAAGACCCAACTCCGACTGCAGTTGAGCCTGGGCGAGGGGCCAGCACGGACTCCCTCTCTGTCTGGGTGCGGGTCCCAAGGGCCAGCCAGGGGCCCCGACGCTGGCAGGGTCGGGGCAAGGGTAGTGGGTGGGATAGGGGCCCCGAAGGGCGAATCCACGCCGGGTTTTCCTCTTTCAACCCCTTCAATGTGTCAAAGAGAAAAGCGTTTTACAAAGGATTATGCTTGAATCACTTAACAGTCCGTATTTAAAAATACAAGGATGCATAACTGGGATTTTTTTTCAGCCATAAACATCTGCATAACTCTTGGATGCTGGTGGGTGGATGGCAGACAGATCGGGCTGGCTTGGCAGGAGCATTCAAGACAACTTGAGGGGGATGAAGGGTTGGGAACAGGCACATTAATGCTAATGCTAATGCTGGTACTACTACTACTATTAAAGGCAGGACAAAAAGGATTTCTCTCTCTGTGCCTGTCTGACTCTCTGTCTCGCCCCGGTTTTTACTTTGATTCTCACCCGTTTGTCCTCCACTTCGATGGAGGGGGCGGTGGGGGGAGGGCACACGAGGAGGAGAACCCCAACACTCGCTGACATTTGATTTTTTTAAAGCCCTTTCTGCGGTTGCAAGGCACCAGAGATCTTCTCCTGCCTTTCCCGCATTCTTCCTTTTCCATCCTCACCAACAGTTCAGTGTTTTTATACTGTCCCGTCCAGCTTTAAACTAAAATTCTGCGCGCTGATTTCCGCCCCCCTTCCCTCCCCCGGCCCCGAAAGCGCACTCCTGGCGTGCGGTTCTCACCGCAGCCGAGAGGCGTAAAGACGCATCGCTTTCGTCCGAGCCTCCAGCCGCGGACCCTCGCGGGTGTCCCTGCGGCCGATCGCTGGGAGCGACAGAGGCACCGTTCCCTCCCAGGCCGGCCCCGCGTCGGAAATCCACAAGACCCGGCTGCCGGGCGGCTCCCTGACTTCAGAGTCGGCTCCGCACACGCAGAGAGTGGGCTGATAATGAGTCCAAGAAAGATCGTGTGAAACAAAAAGAGACACAAGTGCACAAATCATTTCTGAGAGCCCAACGGGGTTGCAGCTCTCTCGGTGGAAGACTTCTTCGCCTCCGTCCCCCTCCTCCCCCTTCTGCAGCTGTTCTTCTTTTAGAAGAAGTCGGACTTTCTGCTGGGGTGTATTCTAATTTTAATCATCCACTGTAAAAGGGGAGGTTAACATAGAATTTCTGATTCTGACTTAATGATCCCTGGCATTAATTCTATTAATGGAATATAAAGTGTTTGAGAGACTCGTGTGAAAACACTAGTTTTATTTGTTCTGTTGTTATTTTATTTTAATTTATTTTTGGTATTTTCTAATCAGTCTTCCCAAGTAAGGATACTATTGGAAAGGCACGTCCAATAGTCACCACAGGGAGAAGGGCCTGATCTAGCTCACCCGACACCCAGCAGCCCTGAGAGAATCTTTGTCGTAATTCAATACCCAGCTTCAAAATCTACAGTTGATTCCTGCTATTCCCGAGAGATTAATTTTTTTAAAATTACGGAAAACTTTTCTAAGGTACTGGCTGAAGAGACAGAGTCTGATGGCATCTACACAGTGTCTAATCAGAATATGGGTTTAAGATGTATGTGTGTTGTCTTATATGTATGTCATTTTAGAAAATAAAGTGATGCCTCTAATATCTAGGAAGAATTTAATTGGTGTGTTGAGTGAGTAGACTTTTAAGAATTGGGCTATAGGACTATGTATAAAAGAACTTATAATTTAGCCCAATTTAATATTTACTCTGCCAGTGAAATGACACTTCACTTTCTTTTTACCCACAAATCAAAAGTAGTTTCATTTTAATAATAATATTATTCACGTCTGTACTTTGTTATTCACAGCTCCTGCCTCCTCTAATCTTTGGGGTCTGTAACTGTTGGTTTGCTTTTCCTGGGCTGCTTGGGAAACAATGGTTTGCGGTTCATTTGTTTTGAAAAACAATCACTGAAATAAAAATGACAATAATGGCTGGAAGTGAGGGTCAGAAGTGTTTAAAACTGTTGTGTTTGGTGAAAAATGGGGCTCGTCCCCAGAACTGGAAATAATAATTACCTAGAAGAGGCGAATGGAAGAAACCCCTTTCTCTTCTCTGCTAAGATTTTAAGATTATAATGTAAATCTACATTATAGGTTCAAAATTATATTTGCAAGAAATGTGGGATGGGGGGTGGCAGTTAAATGTCATTATCCAGAGGGAAAAAATGTTTGGAGGAGAGTTAACCTCACACACTCTTCATTTGAGATGTTTTAATTTATTGTGCAATGTACACATAGATAAATAAAGCTGTAATGTGCTTCCAGTCTCACCGGATGGCTCAGGTCCTCTTAAATTATGCTCAACCTCTTGAAAACATATATTTAAACAATAGAAATAAACTTCATTGGAGTCTGGTGACCAATTTGGAAGCCATTGGAAGGGAAGACAATAGGTCCTGATTACTCGCAAGGATTCTCTGTGATGTGATATCCCCTTTGCCAAGTCATTTTGCTGTTTTATTTATTTAATTTCTTTTTCTATTCTTTTTTTTTTTTTTTAACAAACTTTCATTCATTTATGGTCTTCAGCAACCTGCTAATTTAACACTGGAGCGCGTTATTGCAGTGTTAGGAGGAGAGAAAGAGGGAGAGAAAACAACAATACTGCAATGATCCAAATGATACAGTAGAATTATAGCAATTATAGTTCTACTTGTGGAAGAAAACCTTGCTGAGATCAGGCAAACAAACTGAAGCCTTGTGAGGATAACAAGCGTCGGGATTGACAGCCGGTGCTGGGAAGAGCCGGAGGGCACAAACAGAAATATTTGCCTCCCCCCACTCCCCTTAACTCCAACCAGTCAAGGTTAACCTCCTCCAATGCTGCTTTCAGAGTCTTATCCACTTCAGGGTATGCATTTTATGCACAAACCGAGGTCTCTCCTCCTGCAAGTCTGGTAATAGGAGGAAATACAACATAATCGGCTTGCCTAGAACTTGTCCCTCGCCTTCTCTGCCCCCTGCCTGCTCTTCACTTCCTACCCCTGCCTCAGTTCTCCCCATGGTTGCTGGGATCTGTCTGCAGACGGTGTTTGTTTGTTGATATATTTTCAAAGGAGCAGCCAGTGGAAAGGTCCAAAGGGACTGATAACTTGGATTTCCTGGGAAGACTCCCTCGCGTTTGCTGATCCTTCCCTCTTCGTCGTGTCCTCTGCCTGAGCCGCGGGTTCCACCATGAGGGCTCGGTTGGGAGAGGTTTGTTGGGAAGCAGCTTTTTTGGAAGCGTCCCGAGCACCACGGCTGAGCCCTCAAGGTATAGTCGTGTGGATGTGATTACTGTGTTAGGACAATTCCCCTCATTTGCAAACTTCGTCACTTTCTGTTACCCACCAGCAGCCGGGGGAGGGGGTGAGGGAGCGAGAACTAGAGAGGAAACAGACACCCCCACCTCCCCATCATCCATCCAGGCGGCAGCCGAGGGTTTTTCAAGCTTTGCTCCAAGCATAAAGCTGGGCGAGATGGTCGCAGCCTCACTTCTGCCCTCAGAAGGGGGGGGCGGGGCTTGTGCCCCCCCCCCCGGGCGGGAAGCAAGGGGGTGG
>NW_007729111.1:33599-36718 GCF_000696425.1 Galeopterus variegatus
GAGATGGTCGCAACCTCACTTCTGCCCTCAGAAGGGGGGGGGGGGGCTGGGGCCCCCCCCCATGGGCGAGAAGCAAGTGGTTGGACTCCGGGATCTCTCCCTGAGTCCCTCTGCGGGAGTCCCCCATCTCCTGCCGCACCTCCCCCCACCAGGTTTCCAGACCTCACTAGGAAACTTCTCGGCTCCCTGTAATCACCACTATCTGCTTTCTCCTCTCCAACGCCGGGCGGCTGGCCCCGGAGTAAGGCCGGGGTCGGGGCGTCCCCGGTGCAGCCTTTACTCAATAGCTGCTGCTGCCTGTGACCCTGGACGGGGGGGTGGGGCAGGTGGGCACAGGTCGAAGCTCGGGTAAGGAGCAGCGAGCGACCCAACACGGGCATCAGACCGGAGGCAGTGCCGAAGCGGGTTGTTGGCCTCCCCCCCAACCCCCATCCCCTCCCAGCCCCCTCTCGGACTCGGCTCGGCGCCACGGCCAGAGCGCGCCCCCTGGCGGGGGCTCCGGGTGGCCCGGGACCTCCCGCCGCAGCCTCTGGGGACTGAAGTTGGCAGATCCCAGTGATCCGGCAGGAATGAATGGGGGAGGAAAACAAAAGCCTTGGAAACATTTCCAAGTGTTCAATAAAAGACCCATCTGTACCTTTCTTCTCCAGCGCGTTCGTGGTTAACGTCCCCCCATGAGCGCGAGAGGGGAGATAATTGCTGGGTGGATTCTTGCTGGCGAACCTCAGGAAACACTGGACCCAGAAGTGAAATAATTGGGGGCGTGGCCAAGGCAAGCGTGCGGAGGATGCAACAGTAGCTGGCAATCTGAATCCGCAGGCTTTGGGGTGTTCACGCAGGCCTAGCGGCCTGCGCCCTCAGATTCCTCAGTTCCTAGAGAGGGGCCATCTGAAGGCAGCTGCTCTGTCTCCGGCACCCCACATTGTGACCCTATACCCCCCCCTTCTGGCTCCTCCCTCTGACTCTAAGTTCTCAGCGTTCAGATTTTAGGCCACCCCACCTTCTGATTCTAGGATTCTCCATCTTCTGACTCGATGATCCCACACCTTCTGTCTCTGTGATTCCTCCACCTTCTGACTTTAGGGTCCCCACTGCTGACTTGATGGCCCCTGCCTTTTGACTCTCAGGGACCCTGGCCAGTGCCCTGCTCCGCCTGCACCCATGCATCCTCCCCTCCTACCCCCACCCCGCAGCATTTACGTCAGGAAATCATCGAACCCCAGATTCCACTACTCTCCAGTACTCATAAATGACCTACTCCCTCTTCGTTTGGCCAGAAATTGAGAAAAGAGAAATGCAGGGCTCTTGTCCAACCCCCTTTGACTTGTTCAACCTGGGAATGATTGAATTTTCTTGAAGCTCTTAGAACGTCTGGTAAAAAGTTACCGATGAAGCTTTCATAAAGGCAAAAATTCTCAGTTCACGTCGATCTATAAGTTGTTATTTCTTTGGCACCGAGTGTGTTAATCCTAACTCATCAATCAGAAAAACAGGAATTGTGCTTCTAAAGACCTGGAGTGTCTGCAATCTCATGTCCTCAGACCTACAGGATTTTTAAAGTCACAGTAAGGCCACCAAAACATTTACTAGGTAAGGCCTAGAAAAGAAGAAACCAAAAATAAGAGTGACAACAGCTCTTTAGAGTCCCTTCTTTTGCTATGTGTCTTGCAAATTGGGAAGTTCAACACGAGGCTTTCCCTGCCCATACAAGGCTGGCACTTCAGAGCGTGGGGAGCAGCTGGAAGGGTCCTGCGGGAAGGGAGGCGTAGGTGTCCCCGTATTTAATTGAGTTACATTGTGTGGAAGGGAGGAGGAAAGACGCCGGGGCTGCACAGCGCTGTGTTCTCTTCATCACAAAATAACCTGCAAGTAGAACAAAAACAAAAACAAAACAAAAACAAATTAAAAAAAGGCCACGACTGAAGCCGGCTCTGGAATAGATACCATTAGAACCACAGTGCTTCTGGAATAAAGATATCTCATTTCCTGCCGCAAATCACTTATCCGATCAGAAAACACAAATAGCTGAACAGAAGAGGGGAAAAAAAAAAAAAAAAAAAAAAAAAAAAAAAAAGGAGGGGAGGACGAGGACGAGGAAGAAAGGCCCAGGAATAAAAATAACTGCTCAGAAGGGCTTGCATTCAATGTCCTGACAGGCGTCTCCTCCGAACCTGGGGCGGTTCTGTCCTCCCCCAACGGCCTCCACTCTGCCCTGGACTCTCCAGCCCACCCTGGATCCTTTCTGAGGACACCCAGCATCACTGAGGGAAAGGGGACAGCTCCCAAGCTGCGGTTAGGAGGGCGACGGTGCCGAAGAACTGGGACGCTCACGGCCTAGGGGCTTCTTGAGGCAGAACCCGCCGGGCACCGACGGCGTCGCCTGCTCCTCTAACGCGGCACCGCGGGCAGGGTCCTCCGTGTGCCCGAAGCGGCCTCGATTTCCCCGTCGGGAAGCAGATGCCCGCACCAGGGGACGGGGGAGCTCCAGGCGCCCTGCGGCGGCGNCCCCCCCCCCCCCCGCCCCCCCCATCCCTTCTGTATCCAGGCCTCATTCTCTTTCCTCAATTCCCCCGTCGGGGCTGTTGGGGCCATTTCACTGTTCATTACTCCCCCCCTGTTTAAGGCTTGCAAGGGACTAAGAAGAAATTAAAACCAATGGATTTTACTTAGAGAATCCCAGAAGGGCTGGAAAGAAAGGAAGATTGAAACCCACAGTTCAAGTGAAATTTAGACCCAGGAGTGATTTTTACTTATTTCTTTTCATGGATAATAGAGAGTTGGTGTTATCTGTCACTGTACGTTCTCCCTAATAAACAGCTCCAAGTGTAAAATTTCCCTCTTCTGAGAAACCAAGAGACCACCAAGACTATCTTTTAAATAGTACAAATAGAAAATGCTGTTGTTGACAGTCTTCCACGCTGGAGAATCAACTCCAAGCTTGCTTTCTTTTTTTTTCTTTCTTTCTTTCTTTCTTTCTTTCTTTCTTTCTTTCTTTCTTTCTTTCTTTCTTTCTTTCTTTCTTTCTTTCTTTCTTTCTTTCTTTCTTTCTTTCTTTCTTTCTTTCTTTCTTTCTTTCTTTCTTTCTTTCTTTCTTTCTTTCTTTCTTTCTTTCTTTCTTT
>NW_007729111.1:36728-86149 GCF_000696425.1 Galeopterus variegatus
TTTCTTTCTTTCTCTCTCTTTCTCTCTTTCCTTCTTTCTTTCTTTCTCTCTCTTTCTCTCTTTCCTTCTTTCTCTCTCTTTCTCTCTTTCTTTCTTTCTTTTTCTTCCTCCCTTCCTTCCTTCCTTCCTTCCTCCCTTCCTTCCTTCCTTCCTTCCTTCCTTCCTTCCTTCCTTCCTTCCTTCCTTCCTTCCTTCCTTCCTTCCACCAATATAACCAGAAGCTGCAAAGACAGAGAGGTTATGCAAACAGCCACAATTTCTTACCATTTTAAGGGCTTCTGCACTTAACCTAGTTCTTCCTACAGATGCTCACCAGTGAATAGAATTCCTAGACTTTCATCTGAATATTTGGAAGCTTATTTAAAATGAAAATATTTCTGGGAAAGAAAACACTGTTTGCCTATTTGAAGATTGTACCCAATTATATATACTTCACAGGATTGTGGTGCCAATAAAATATTTTCTTTTCAAGCTAAAGTCTCTAGAAAACGAAAGAGATTTATTCTGTTTAAATTTATAATCAAGTGGAAGTGACTGATATCAAATCCTCTCTCAATAACTGGTTTAGCCTAGGAAATCAAGGAATCTTCCATAGGCCTTTCACTGAAAACAAAACACCCCCTGCAGAACATTTTTGGCAGATGTCATTAAATTCTTGTTATCAATGATGCTCATGTCAGGTTGAGGATAAATCCAAGGTCCATGAATGGATTGGCAGGAAGAAACTAGTGATATCAAGACTGACTCTGGCCTCCTCAATATTCTTAGCTTTGTAAATTTCTATAAAAATTTAAAGGTTCGAGGAGTATATATAAAGTTTCTAAATGAGATGTGCTCAACATAGACACAGGAGAGTAGGAGATAGCTTGAGACTAGGAATCAGAGGAACTTGGTTGCAAACCTGACACTGCTACTTACAAGCTATGTGATTCTGAACAGACAGTGCAACTCTCTGAATCTCACTTCCCTGTAAAATAGGCATGATAAAATATACCTTGAAGAGATGAGATGAAGTGTAAATGAAAATTCAAAGTGACTAGAAAGTTGGAGGAAAAAAATCACATCACAGAAAACAAATAAATCAAGGGTGTCTTAGTCTGTTCTGGTAGCAATTACAAAATACCTTAGACTGGCTAACTTATAAACAACAGAAATGTATTTCTCACAGTTCTCGAGGCTGGGAAGTCTGAAGTCAGGGTACCAGCATGGTCAGGTCCTGGTGAAGGCCCTCTTCCGGGTTGCAGAATTCCAATTTCTGGCTGTGTCCTCATACTGTGAAAGGGACACAGGAACTCCCTTGGGCCTATTTTATAAAGACATTAATCTCTTTCATGAGAGCTCTGCCATCATGATCTAACTGTATCCCAAAAGGTCCCTCCTCCTAATACCATCATCTTGGGGGTTAGAACCTCAACATATGAATTTTCAGGGAACACAAACATTTAGACCATAGCAAAGGGTATTTGAATGTATTCTGACATGAGGTGGTTTATTTGATCTGTTGACTTGTTTTGTTTTGAGAAATTTGAGAAATTTTTCTTCAGTATAAAAATAACAATTGACTCAATTCATATACTTTTGTTTAAGAAAGAGGAAGAGGGGAGAGGAGGAGAGGGAAGAGAAGGGAAAAGAAGGGAAGAGGAGAGGAGAGGAAATTTCAGTCTAATGCCAAGTCTCGTGGTATAGCACAAAGTCTGAGGAAGGAAGTCCTTTCCTCATGAGAAAAGTAAAAAAAATGTGTTTTCTAAAAATAGTTTTACCTATCTTAAATTAATTGCAACCCTGGGGAATTAGAAGCATTAAGAGGTACATACAACTGTACACAATCTCCAGAGTGTGAGTCAGCTTTAGCTCACCCAGGATGGTGTGTACCCCACACAGAGAGTTGTAAACAAAGATCAGCTGATTTAAATTCTGCCTCCTCCTCCCTGCAAAGGGCTTATTACTTTCTGCCAACTGCAACATTGACTGGTCGTCAGGGAAAATGCCTGTCCTTTCTTTCACCCATTTCTCTTTATCTCCTCCCAAATATGGCCTATTAGGAATTAGGCTTCACAAGATGGGGAGGAAAAGAGGAAAGGAGAAGGCTGCTCAAGACATTTCCCTGAGAGGTCCCATTTCCATCTGGTATATATTGAATCCCAGTTTTTCTCTCAGGTGGGACCTCGTTTATGGAGGCTTCACCTGCATTCACTGTTTCCCAGGCACCTCTTCAACAACTGTCCTCCCACCTTCCAAGCATCCCGTTGGTCAGGATTGGCTCCCACTGCACAGAATGCAAAAATATCTCACCCAGAAATGTTTTATCAAAGACAGGAAGGGAAACTGGCCCAGGAAATGCTGCGCTGCCATCTCATCATGGACCAGCTCTTACCTGTTGCTCCTCACCCTCCTTCTTTCCTCTTCAGCTTTTAGGTTGAAGCATTTTGATGTTATTTATATAAAGGAAATGACAATAGAGTAACTTTTTTATTGCATTACACTAAGGGGAGATTGAACTATAACTCTGAAAATTGTGACATTCCAGAGAGAGCTATATTAAATTGCTTAAAAACATTTTGAAGGCATCATTGGTATTGTCTGTAGTGGTAAGTGAAACAAAAGATTTCACAGCATGTTGGTTTTAATACAAAATATGCTCATATTTAAGTCTTAAAGCTATTAAATAGAAGAGAGGAGAAAGGGAGATGGTGAAATAGTAGCAGAGGGGGATGGAATAGGGAAGACAAGATGGTTTAGAGAAGACAATCCTGCTGATAACAGCTGACGTGTACTGAGTATTTACTGTGGGCCAGATGTTCTAAGTGCTTTTCACAGTGATCAATTAATCCTCCCAACAACCCTATGGGGATAGTTCTATTATAATCCCTGTGGTACAGATGAGGAAACTGAGGCACAGAAAGAGTGACCAACTCACCCCAGTTTTCCCAGGATTTTTTTTTATGTGTGAGATAAACTTATTTTTATTTTTTGCAATAGGCATTTTATTTATTTATTTTTGTTGTATATTCTTTTTAAAAAATTGGTTATGAATATTCATGGGATACAAAGCTGACTGTCACCACTCGTGCCCAAGATGTGATGGCCAGATCCATACTGGTGCATGCCCATTACCACAAATTATGGTTGTACCCCATGTCCCCCATCCAATTATCCCTGACCTCCCTCCCATCCCCCTTTCCCCCCACTCCACTTTGTAGCCCTAGGAATGCTCTCTCCCTCTGCAAGTCCAATGCACCACTGTGGTCTTTCTTTCCTTCCTTCTTTCTCTCTTAGCTCCCACTTATGAGTGAGCACATGCGGTATTTATCCTTCTGTGCTTTGCTTATTTCACTCAATGTAAGTTTCTCCAGGCTCATTCATGTTATTGCAAATGGGAGAATTTCATTCTTTTTTATGGCAGAGTAGTATTCCATGGCATATATATACCACAGTTTCCTTATCCAATCATCCATTGATGGACATTTAGGTTGGTTCCATGTCTTGGCTATTGTAAACAGAGCCGCAATGAACATGGGAGTGCAGGTATCCCTTCGATATGTTTTCCAATCCTCTGGATATATCCCCAGTAGTGAAAGATTTTATTTATTTATTTATTTATTTGGTGGCTGGCAGGTATGGGGATCCAAACCTGAGATCTTGGTGTTACATGGCTGCACTCTAACCCACTGAGCTTGTCAGCCAGCTCCAGTTTTCCCAGGATTTGTCTGGTCTTTGAGCTGAATGTCCTGTGTCCCAGGAAATCCCTCAATCACAGGCAAACCCAAATGGTTGGTCACTCTAGGCACAGGGAATAGTTTGCCCGAAGTCACAGAGCTGGAGCCAGGAAGTGAATGAATCGGGCAGCCTGACTCTGGCATCTGTTGCCCTTAATCTCTGTAATTGTCGCCCATTTTAAGATGGGTAAGTTGAGGGTCAGAGAGGGGTGAACTGACTTGCCTATAGTCACACAGCTTGCTAGTAGCGGGCAGAAGACTACAATTTGGGACTTGTGAATTACACCCCCTTTCTATTCTTGGCTGCCTTCTGAAAGAGTTTTTGTAGAAAAGAAAGTGGCTTTTAAAAATCTTAAAGATAGAAGTAAGAAACCAGAAGAAATAAAGAAAAAGTCATACCATATTGAGACACGTACATCACTACCTGGCAGTAGTAGACTATGTAGGAAAAGGAGGTCACCTATATTGTAAACACAATTTATAATGAAAGACAATTTAAAAATTGCAATAAGCTCACAAAGAAAATAATTATATGGAACATACGGCCGTTAGGCAAGGAACATTTCAACTCTCTAAAGCATTTGGTGTATTGTTCTGATACCATTATTGTTCAATAATGATGATCATTGTTCCACCTCACATCATCTTCAAAACTGGCAGCCCCCTGCAACCTACAGTGTTTCCAAACAGATTAACACAGGCCCTTCAGACAAAACTGCAAGAACCGATTATATTCTGTGCATCTAGTTTGTAAGCAGGTTGCAGAGCTGGGCATTGGCCAGGAAAGAACGCGCTCTCTTTTGGAACACAGCTCATTGTAAAAATGCAGCTTGACATCAATAAAATAATCACTATTTGATGTATTTCTTATAATTATAGGTCATCTCTCGGAGAGGCTTTGCAGTTAGCAAAGTTGTGATTTGGCCTCTGTCACGCTGATGCGGGAGGCAGCCAGGCAGCAGCGCCCTTGAGTCCTGGCGGGTGTCCTGAGTGCCATAAGCTTATGCATAACTTCAGGGAAGAAAACATTTTGGAAAGGACTAGAAAACTGTGAGAGAGTTGCAACTGTAAACAGCAAATGTGCTAAAGAGCGGAGACTTATGCAGAGCTAAAAGAGGGCAGGTGGAGAGTATTCTCAGTTTTTTAAATGTGAAGAAAACATTGGGCTGACTCCATTCTAGTTCTGCAGAGCTAAAGTGTGCCTGACTGATTGTTGTTGTTTTATTTGACACAAGCACCCGGGGCTGTGTGGGGATCGGGGCTGACGAGCCAAAGGATTCTGAGGAAAAAGGTGAACAGCTGTGGTTCTTGTCAAACAAAAACCCTTAATCATTGCTTAATCATTCCCCCGTATTAGGCATTTGTGTTATTTTAATTGTTTTCCTATTACAAATAACATTGTAACAAAAACCTTTATGTACCTAACTTATTCTTTTGCATTATTTCCTTTAAATAGTTTCTGAAGAGTGAGATGACTGATTAAAAGAATGTGAATATTTGTGTCTCTTGAAATACAGCCGAGATGTCTCCGAGTGGTGGAGCCAATTTACACCACCACTAGCAATATATGAATGTAACAATTTTGCTACAACCTTGCCAGCACTGTGTATTATAGCTTTGCCCCCTCAAAATTTGGTTATTTAAATAGCTATATATTAAATCTAGTTCTTCTAGCTCCATGGTCAGGATCTTCCCTCCACTCCAGCATTTCTATCTCTTGCCCTTCTGAATGGCTTAAACTACCAGTAAAAGGGCAAGGGTACACGAGAAGGCAGTGCACATCTGCCAAGCTTGGCAAGTTTTTCTTTAAAAAAATTAACATTTACCTGTACATATTTGTGGGGTGCAGTGTGTTGTTTCAATACATGCATATACCGCACAATGATTCACTTAGGGTAGATAAGTCCACCACTTAGTCCTCTAGGTCCACCACTTCCCCCCCCCCCCCCCAGCCTCTGGACCATTATTCTACTCTCTACTTCTGTAAGAACCACTTTTTAATTTTTATTTCTTAGATTCCATATATGAGTGCAATCATGCAGTATTTATCTTTCTGTGCCTGACTTACTTCACTTAACATGATGGTTTCAAGTCCCATCCATGTGGCTGCAAATGACAGGCTATCATTTCTTTTTATAGCTGAACAGTATTCCACTGTGTCCACAGTTTTGTTTTTTTAAATCCATTCATCCATTGATGGACATTTAGGTTGATTCCATCTCCTGGCAATTGTGAATAGTGTTTTGATGAACATGAGTGTGCAGGTATCTTTTTGATATATGGATTTCATTTCCTTTGGGTATATATATCCAGTAGTGAGATAGCTGGGTCATAGGGTAGATCTATTTCTAGTTGTCCGAGGAACCCCCATACTGTTTGCCACAGTAGCTGTACCAATTTACACTCTCACCAATAATGTAGAAGAGTTCCTTTTTCTCTGCATCCTCACCAGCATTTGTTATTTTCTGTCTTGTTGATAATAGCTGTTCTAACTGCAGTGAGATGATATCTCATTGTGGTTTTAATTTGCATTTCCCTGGTGAGTAGTGATGGTGAGCATTTTTTCATATGCCTGTTGTCCATTTGTATGTCTTCTTTTGAGAAATGTCTGTTCAGTTCCTTTGCCCAGTTTTTATTACTTTTTTTTTTTTTTTTTTTTGGCGGCTGGCTGGTAACGGAATCCGAACCCTTGACCTTGGTGTTATAACACCTTGCTCTAGCCAGCTGAGCTAACCAGTTAGCCTCTTTGCCCATTTTTAAATTGTGTTATTTTGTTTTTTGCTGTTGAGTTGTTTGAATTCCTTATATATTTCTGAATATTAGCCCCTTGTCTGATGTACGGTTTGCAAACACTTTCTCTCATTCTGTAGGTTGTCTTTGCACTTTGCTGACAGTGTCCCTTGCTGTGTGGAAGACTTTTAGTTTGATGTAGTCCCATTTGTGTATTTTTGCTTTAGTAAAATTTTGCTTTAGTCTTGTTCAAAAAAGTGCTGCCCACTCCCATTTCATGTAGAATTTCCCCTATGTTTTTCTTCTAGTAGTTTCACAGTTTTCGGTCTTAAATTTAGGTCTTTAATCCATTTTGAGTTGATTTTTGTGTATGGTGAGAGATAGGGGTCTAGTTTCCACCTTCTGCATGTGGATATTCAGTTTTCCCAGCACCATTTATTGAAGAGGCTGACCTTTTCCCATTGTATTCTTGGCACCTTTGTTGAAAATCAGTTGGCTGTAAGTGCATGGGCTTGTTTCTAGGCTCTCTGTTTGGTTCCATTGGTCTATTTGTCTATTTTTTTGCCAGTAGTATGCTATTTTGGTTACTATGGTTTTAAGGTATATTTTGAAATCAGGAAGTGTGATGCCTCCAACTTGGTTCTTTTTGTTCAAGATTGCTTTTACTATATGGGGTCTTTTGTGGTTCCATACACATTTTACTATCATTTTTTCTGCTTCTGTGAGGAATGTCATTGGTGTTTTGATAGGGATTACATTTAGTATATTGATTGCTTTGGGTAATAAGAACATTTTGATCATTGTTAATTCTTCCAACCCATGAACATGTGATATCTTTTTAATTTATTTGTGTCCACTTCAATTTCTTTCACCAGTGTTTTATAGTTTTCATTGTACAGGTCTTTTACCTCCTTGGTTAGGCCTACTCCTAGGTATTTCATTTTTTTGGTAGCTACTGTAAACAGCATTACTTTCTTGATTTCTTCTTTAGCTATTTCGTTATTGGTGTGTAGGAATGCTATTGATTTTATATCCTGCCATTATACTGAATTCATTTATTAGTTCTAGTAATTTTTTGATGGAGTCTTTAGAGTTTTCTATGTATATGATTATGTCATCTACAAATAGGGATATTTTGACTTCCTCCTTTCTGATTTGGATGTCCTTTATTGCTTTCTGTTGCCTTATTGTACTAGAATTTCCAGTATTATGTTGAACAAGAGTGGAGAAAGTGAGCATTCTTGTCTTGTTCCAGATTTAGAGGAAAAGCCTCCAATTTTTGTCCATTCAGTGTGATATTAGCTGTGGGTTTGTCATATATGGCCTTTATTGTGCTGGGGTACATTCCTTCTACACCCTACTTCATTGAGTGTTTTTATCATGAAGAGGTGTTGGATTTTATCAAATGCTTTTTTCTGTATATGTTTTTTCCCTTCATTCTGTTGATGTCATGTATCATGTCTACAGATTTGCATATGTGGAACCATCCTTGAGTCCCTGGGATGAATCCCATTTGATCAATGTGTATGATCTTTTTACTGTGTTGCTGGATTCTGTTTGCTAGTATTTTGTTGAGGATGTTCGCATCTGTATTCATTAGGGATGATGCTCTGTAGTTTTTTTTTTTTTGCTGTGTCTTTCTCCAGTTTTGGTATGAGGGTAATGCTAATCTTGTAAAATGAGTTTGGAAGTTTTCCCTCCTCTCCAATTTTTTGGAAGAGTTTGAGAGGAATTGGTATTAGTTCTTTAAACGTTTGATAGAATTTGGCAGTGAAGCCATCTGGTTGTGGGGTTTTCTTTGTTGAGAGATTTTTTATTACTCATTCAATCTAATTAGTCATTACTGGTCTGTTTAGGTCTTCTAGTTCTTCATGATTCAGCCTTGGTAAGTTGTATGTGTCCAGGAATTTATCCATTTCTTCTAGGTTTTTCAGTTTGTTAGCTTGCAGTTGTTCATAGTAGTCTCTTGTGATCCTTTGTATTTCTGTGGTATCAGTTGTAGTCTCCTTTTTCATTTCTGATTTTATTTTGTATTATTTTTAATTTTTTTTGGCTGCTGGCCATCATGGGGATTTGGACTCTTGACCTTGGTGTAATCAGCACCACACTCTTACCAACTGAGCTAACCAAACAGCCCTCATTTCTGATTTTAACATCTCCTCTTTTTTCTTCATTAGTCTAGCTAAAGGTTTATCAATTTTGTTTGTCTTTTTGAAAAACCGACTCTTTGTTTCATCAATCTTTTGTAGCATTTTTTAAATCTCTAATTAATTTATTTCAGCTCTGATCTTTGTTATTTCTCTTCTTCTACTGATTTTGGGTTTGGTTTGTTCTTGTTTTTCTAGTTCCTTGAGGTGTAGCATTAGGTTGTTTATTCGAAGTCTTTCTTCTTTTTCAACGTAGGCATTTATTGTTATAAACTTCCCTTCTGCCTTCTTTGTATCCCACAGGTTCTGGTATGTTGTATTTTTACTTTCATTTGTTTCCAGTAATTTTTAAATTTAAATTTTGATTTCTTCTTTGCCCAACTTGTTGTTTAGGAGCATGTTGTTTAATTTCTATATGTTTGTACATTTTCTGGTGTCTCTTTTGTTGTTGACTTCTAGTTTTACTCTGTTGTGGTCAGACAAGATAATTGATATGATTTTAGCTTTTTAAAATTTCTTGAGACTTATTTTGTGACCTAACATATTGCCTATCCTTGCAAATGTTCCACGTGCTGCTGAGAAGAATGTGTATTCTTCAGCTGAAATACTGGATGAAATGTTCTATAAATGTCTGTTAGCTCCAGTTGGCCTAGAGTAGAGATTAATTCTGATGTTTCTTGATTAATTTTCCATCTGGATGATCTTTCCTTTGCTGAAAGTGGGATATTAAAGTTCCCAACTATTACTGTGTTGAAGTCTATCTCTCCCATTAGGTCTACTAGTAATTGCTTTGTGTATCTGGGTGCTCCAGTGTTGGGTGCATATATATTTAGAATTGTTATATCTTCTTGTTGAATTCATTCTTTTATCATTATATAATGACCTTTCTTATCTTTTATTTTTATTTTCCTTGGCCTGCAGCCTATTTTATTTGATATAAGTATAGCTATTCCTGCTCTTTTTTGATTTCCATTTGTATGAAATACATTTTTCTATCCCTTTGCTTTTAGTCAATGTGTGTCTTTATATGTAAAGTGAGTTTCTGTAGGCAGCATATTGTTGGTTCTTATTTTATAATCCATTGAGCTACTCCATGTCTTTTAATTGGGGCATTTAATCCATTTACATTTAGAATTATTGATATATAGAGACTTGCTACTGCCATTTTGTTACTTTTTTTCTGGTTGTTCTGTAGATCCTTTTTCCAGTCTTACTATCTTCCTTTGTGGTTGAGTGGTTTTCTCTAGCACTATATTTGACTTATTGCTATTTATTTTTAGTACGTCTCATGAGTTTTTGTGTTATGGTTACCAAGAGGCTTATAAAAAAATATTATAACAGATTATTTTAAATTAATAACAATTTAACCTTGATATCTAAGGAAAAAAAAAAAGCCAACTCTACACTTTGGCATCATTCCCTCCCATTTTTTGACATTTTTGTGGTTTCAAGTTACATGTTTTAATATCGCCTATCTCTATATGGTTGTTGTATTTGATATTGTCTTGTTAGATTTGTACTTTAGTGTTCATATTAAGGATATAAATGGTTTATTCATCACCCTTACACCACTGGAGTATTTCCAGGTTGTCTGTGTACTTACTTTACTAGTGAGTTATGTACCTTCAAATGTTTTCTTGCTACTCTTTAGCATTGTTATCTTTCAGATTGAAGAACTCCCTTTAGCATTTCTTGTAAGGCAGGCCTGCTATTGATGAATTCCCTTAGCTTTTGTTTTTCTGTGGAAGACTTTATTTCTCCTTCATATTTGAAGGTTAGTTTTGCTGGATACAGAATTCTTGGCTGACAGTCTTTTTCCTTCAGCATTTTGAATATATCATTCCATTCTCTTCTGGCATGTAGTGTTTCTACTGAGGAATCCACTGAGAGATATATTGGGGCTCCATTGAATGTTATGTGTGCCTTTTCTCTTGCTGCTTTCAGTGTTCATTCTTTGTCTTTGGTTTTTAATAATTTGATTATGATGTGCCTTGGGTTATTTCTCTTCAGATTGAATTTGATTAGTGACCCCAGTTCCTGTACCTGGGTGCTGTCATTTTTCTCATACTTAGGAAAATTTCAGGTATTATTTCCTTGAATATGCTTTTTAGGTCCCTCTTTTTTTCATTTCCTTCACTTATGCCAATTATTTGGAGGTTACTTCAGTTGAGGAGTCCCATAATTGCTGTATTTCTGTTTCATTTTTTCTTATTCTTTTTCTTTTTCCTCCTCTGATCAGATAATTTTATATGTTCTGTCTTTGAGCTCACTGATTCTTTACTCTGGTCAAGTCTGCTGCTGGAACTTTCTATCAAGTTTTTTTAGTTCAGATAATGTATTCTTTATTGCTAGAATATCTATTTGAATTTTTAAAAATTGATTCCATTTCTTTGCCAAGTTTCTCATTCTCCTCCTGAATTGTTTTCTAGATATCATTTAATTTACTATTTGTATTTTCTTGTGACTCCCTGAACATTCTTAAAAAGGTTATTCTAAATTCTCTGTCAGGTATTTCATAAATCCACTGTTCTTCCGAGTCCATTGCTGCTGTTTTGTTTGTTTCCTCTGGTGGTGTCTTATTTCTCTGTTCTTTCTTGATGTTTGTGTCTTTACACTGATGCCTGGGAATTTGAGGAGACAGCTAACTCTTCCAGGTTTTATAGGTTCTTTGGTAGTGTTACACCTTTACTGGTTAATCTCAGAATTTTGTCTCTGGTCTGTGGCTTTTTTGCTTGTTTTCCCATTCTGTGGTGGATTAATAGCTACCACTACCACTTAAACTCTGCACTGTAACCAATTTGCTGTCCTGTGGTTAATTCCCAAATTGAGGGTAACTTCCTGTGGGGTCTGGGACTTGAGCTCTGTGCTTGAGCTAAATTGTTGCTTTGCTGCTGTTTCTCAAACTGGGGAAGGCTTTTTGTGTGGATCAGATTTTAATTGTTGGCATTTCAGTCACTTCTATGTCTTGTGAGGTCACCACATACACAACTGGGCTGTGTGGAAATTCTGGACTGGGACTGAGTCTTTCCTGCAAACTGTGTCTCCTGCAGTTCTATTACCCTGTGCAGTCTCCACGGTGTGGCACCCATGCTGACAGGAAGGCAAATCACCTGACTACACTATGCCCTAATACTCCCCTGGTGGGTCAGCCTCCCCCCCAAGCACTTGAAACATTTCCCATGGGGCAGGCCAGGCACGAGTCCCCAGCAGACTCGCTGACCTCTAGGTGGTTTCTCGCTCCCATTGGCTGTGGCCCCTTTGTCCTATGTGGGTCCAGGGGAAGCTTGCCAGTGGCTTTGCTAGCCTGGGAGATGGGATGGTGCACTCTGAAGCACCCTTCTCCCCTGCAGACTCCAAGTAGCTTCACACAAAGGCACTGCTGTGGCTCTGCTGTGTCTTGGAAGCCGCTCCATGTGCTGGCAGCTGCTCCCTGCTTTGGACCATGCCTGTCTAGAAATGGCTGGAGCTTGGAATGATCAGAGTGGCCCCTCCTCACTCTCGCTGCCACACCCAGGCCTTCACGAATTCTGTGGGTCCCTCCTCCTCTTACCCAGGCCACGAGCAATCCCAGGATGGCAGTTTTTGCATTTTAATAGTTGTAAGTTGATTAGTTGTGTAGTGGGGAGTAATGCTGGGAATTGTCTATTCCACCATCTTCATGATGTCACTCTCCTTGGCAAGGTTTTTGAAGACTTCTGTGGCAGAATACGCAGTGTGTAAGACCTCGGGCTCTGGGATCAGTGAGACCTGGTGTGGAGCCCATTTTTTCTACCTCCTGACTCTGTGGCTTTGGACAATCTAATTAACCTCATAAGACTCAGTTTCCTCACCCAAAAATCAGGGGATAAGTAAAGTATCTGAAGTGTGGTGATACACTGTAGATGCTAAATAAATGTTAGCTCATTTTGTGTGATACATGAATACTGAGATGCACATTATTTTACATACATTTTTGAATACTTGTGCAATTATTTTTCCGGAATATTAACTGGGGACTGGAATTGCTCCATTAAAAGGTATGTACAGTTTAAACTTTTAAGATATTGATGAAATGTCCTTTAAAGGCCAACCTGTTTATTAGGTTTATTAGGCAGCAATAGATAACCAAAACACTCTACAAACAACATTGATAGTACTAAGTATTTTCAATCTTGTAAAATATTGTTAGTTTGATGAAGAAAATCTAATAGCTTATTATCTTTTTTTTTTTTTTTTCTTGCTGGCTGGTATAGAGCTTGCTATCATTTAAATGTGCATTTTTCATTATTAGTGAGGTCAGGTGACAACTGGCCAATTGTATCTCCTTGTCCATGAATTATCTGTTCTTGACTGCTTGTTAATGTTGTACAGATTATTTTACCCATGGTTAGTATGTTTTAAAAGTTTGCTAGGGCTTTGTGAAGAGCTAGCATGAGAATGACTGAGATTGTCCTTAGTATTACTCTGATTTCCTTTAGATTCTAAGCATAATGGCTGGTGTTTCTTCTCTTGAGTTTTATATAGCAATGGCCCTCTCTTAACCTTTTAGATGGTTTATCTTGAAAGGACATGAGACAAAGGCTACTAACTGCCTCCAAATATCCATTCTCCTGGTACTGGATTAAAGAGGGCTTCAAATTCTGTGTCACTCCCTGTTGTGCTGGGTCACAGACCCCTCATATGCAGATCACAACCTAGGTAATTGAAAAGATCTTGGGAGCCGTTGGCAAGGTTGACATGCTTTATTCAGATGCGAACTCAGCCCTCAGCAGATCAGAGCCATTGTCTTTATACTAGAGTCAGAGAGCCAAGGAATACATGGGCACACACATGCAATTAACGTATTTACGACAGGCTGAGCCATGCTCAGCGGATATGAGGTGAGGGAGCCTGACCAGTCTGTCTCCATTTTCCTCACACTTCCCTCATGGAGAAGTGAAATTTATTTCTTCTCTCCTTGAATTTGGACTGGCCCTGTGACTGCTTTGACCAGTAGAAAGTAGTGAAGTGACACTATGCCTAAGCTTTGAGAAGGCCCAGGAGCTTCTGCTTTGTGTTTTTGGACATTCTGTTAGAGAGAGGTCACACAGAAAGATCTCTTGGAGAGGCTGTGAGCCCGTAATGAGCAGACGGGCCCAAGCGTCCCAGCACCTTAGTAGACTGCAACTGCATGAGACCCCAAGTGAGACCAGTGGAAGAACTCCCCAGCTGAGCCCACTAAACCAACAAATCCATGAGAGATAATTAAATAGTTTTTTTTTTTCCTTTTTGTCTTTTTTCGTGACCGGTAACAGGATCACAACCCTTGGTGTAGCACCTGTACCACGACCGGCAACGGGATCGCAACCCTCAGTGTCGCGTCCACACTGCACTCAACCAGTGAGCGGACTGGTCTCTATATGGGATCCGAATCTTCGGCGGGAGCGCTGCCGCGCTCCCAAGCGCTGCACTCTACCAAGTGCGCCACCGGGCCGGCCCAAAAAATAGTTGTTTTATTTATTTACTTATTTTTGGCTGCAGTTATTTTAAGCCACTAAGTTTTAGGGTGGTTTATTAGGCAGCAATAGATTACCAAAACACTCCTTATGTCCTCTAGTAATCAAACCCTGATTTTTACCTGGGCACGTGGTAGTGCAGCTAAAAGACTACATTTCTTGGCCTCCCTTTCAGGAAGGAGTGGCTAATTTGACTAAATTCTGGATAAGTACAGGTTTCACATGGTGTTTCCAGGAAGTCACCTTAAAAGAGAGGGGGCAGACTCTTTCTCCATTCCTCAACTTTGCTTTCTGGAACAGATGTGATGGTTGGAGTTCTAGCAGCCGTATTGAACCATGAAGACAAGAACCACAACCTAGGGATGGCATAGAGGCTGGCTGGAAGGTACCTGGATCCCTGGCAACCCTAAAGAGCTATTATACTCCAGACCTGAACCTCCTATTTTCACACACATTTTGTGTGAAAGGGAAATAAACCTCTTTTCTGATTTAAGCCATTGTCTTTGTCGTTCTATTCTATACAGCTGAACCTAATCCTACGTGACATAGGATAAGACCAGATTCCATTATGAAGCATGTCACTTTGCCTTTACCATAGGGGCTTATGAACCATCATTCATTTTCCTACTTTATGGGAACCCTGCATCAGGATACAATGTCAGACCTGGCCCCTACCCCCCCCACAGACCTTACAGTTAACCAAATCATCCCAAAGCAAATGGAAAACTGTAACTGTGACAAACCTTTGACAGACAGGCTCACGGTGCCAAGACAGCCCATAATGTGGCCTTTGCTGGATCTAGGAGGAAAGGGTTAGGAAGGGACATTTAAGCTGAGATCTGAAAAGTAGGCTGGAGTTAACTGAGTGATAAGGGTAGGGAAGAAGAGCATTCCAGGTAGAGGTGACAGCATGTACAAAGGTCCTGTGGCAGGGGAGGAAATGGCAAGTACAATGGACAGAATACAAATATGGCTAGAATGGGGAGAATGAGGTGAGTTTTATGTGAATAAGGCCAGAGAGGTGGCAGAGGGGGTTAATAGGAGGTTGTGTTTTTGAGTCTGGTCTATGTTTAAAAAGCATTGGAAAACCATTGAAGGTTCTAAGCTGTCAAATGGCAGTGGTCTAAAAGAGAGAAGATGGAAGTGCAGGAGATGAAGAGAAGCCATAAGATTCAAGGGCTGTTCCTCACTCTCCCTCTCATACTTGGGTTCCTGACTTTGGTTTCTATTTGTCATTGAGAGGTTGAGTTGATTGAACTCCTTAATTTTTGGTGAAATGAGGTCACCTTCATTAGGATATTATAGATTGGACTGCATGTGACTCAGTGATGATAGTGGTTTAAACAAGTTGGAAGCTTATTTCACTTACACATAGAAGATGTAACAGATATGGTGGCTCTACTTCAGGAAGTCATAGAGGTTCCAGGCTCCTTCTATCTTGTTGCTCTTTTGCCTTCATCTATATGACTCAAGATAGCTCATGTAAACATTTCAGCCACGTAACAGGGGAGGAGGAAGGAGAGGTTACCTCCCTTCCCTTTTGGGGCATGGTTTAGGAGTTGTGCATGTTGCTCCTTCCTATATCTCAATGACCATAACTTAGGCATATTGTCACATCTCGCTGCAAGGGAGCTAGATTCCATAGAGCCACGTTCCTGGCTAAAACTCTAGAGTTCTGGTATGATAGTTCATGGAATAGAAATCTATACCCATGGGCCAAATCCAGCCATGTCCATTTGTTTGCATGGTCTACGGCTGCTTTTGCACTATGAGGATTCTTGGTTCTCCAGTACATGAACAGTTCGGGGGCCAAGAGGACCCCTGGCACCCTAGTGTGTGGGTTGGCTTGTGGCTGGAAGGATCTCTCAGGTCACCTGCACAAGGGACTGACTGTAGGATTGATGGTGGCCAAAAGGGACCTGGAGAAACAGCATGAGGGAGGATGGTCATTGATAGGGCTCTAGATTCCACAGCAAGTGGGTAAGCTAGTGCTCTGAAGATCCCCACTTCCCCATGACCCCAGTATGTTTGTAGGCTGGTGGCTGAAAGGGACTACTGAACACAGTTCACTGGCAGGTTGAAGCTGGTAGAATCACTGGAACCTTGGCACGCAAGCTGGCTGCTGTCAGGAAGGTCCCAACAGGGCACCAGTGCAAGGGACTCATGGTGGCCAAAAAGGCTCTCCATACCACAGCATGCATGCAGGCGGACAGCTGGAAGGGCTTTCAGTTCTCCAGCATGTGTATAGGTGGGGGCCTAAAGGACAAAGGGAATAGCAGGCTGGTTACTGGGATGACCTCATAGTACTAGCACAAGGCCAATCAGTGGCCGGAAGGGCCTCTAGGGCACCAGTGCACTGGAGGGATGGTGGCTGAAAGGGCTCTGTACACAACAGTTTGTGGACAGGTTGATGACCTGATGTGATGGCCCTCTGTTCTCCAGCATGTGGGCAGGCTGAAGGACGAAAAATGACTCCTAGAACCCAAGTGAGTGGGGAGGTTGGTGAGCAGAAGGGCCACTGGGACACCACCCCAAGAAAAGGATGGTGAACAAGAGCCCAAAAGGGGCCTTGCTTCCACAACTCTCAGGCCAGTTGAGGTCAGAAGGGTCTTCAGTTCCCCTGCCAAATGCAGGCTGAAGCCTAGAAGGACTGGCCAATATGTAGCACCTGGGCATGCTGGGTGCCAAAGGGGCTCCAAGGGCAGTAGTTCAGGGGCATGCTGGTGGCATTGAGGGTCTCTGATCCAGTTCTCTAGATTACAAGCAGGAGGGTAGCCTGAAGGATCTTTATAGCACCAGCACCCTAGAATGACACTGGCCAAATAGGCTCTCCTTAAGACAGCATGAAGGAATACTAGGAGATTGAAGGACTGGTGGAACCTTGTTGTGGGGACAGGCAGGTGGCTAGAAGAACCCTCGGGGCACCAGCATGCAGGAAAGGTGGTGGCCAAAAGGGTTCTCACTTTCCCAGAAGGTGAGCAGCCTGTGGCCAGAAGAGACCTCTGCTTCCCAGTGTGCAAGGGCTGTAAGAGGACAAAAGGGCTCTCATCCTGTGTACAATAGCCTAGAGCTGGGACCAGCCTGAATGTCCATCATCTGATGAGTGGATAAGGAAACTGCGGTACATCTACACAATGGAATACCGCACTGCTATAAAAAAGAATGAAATACTGCCATTCGCAACAACATGGATGGACTTAGAGAATATTATATGAAGTGAAACAAGTCAGGCACAGAAAGAGAAATACCACGTTGTCACTTATTTGTGGGAGTTAAAAATTAATAAATAAATAAACACACAAACAAATAAAGGGTGGGGGGAAGAAGACAGAATAACCACAAAAATTTCTTGAACTATTTAAATCAAGTGCACAGATATGATGGGGGGGGGGGAGGGGGTGGAGAGGAAAGGGTAAAGGGGCAGGAAAATAAAGTACAATGTATTTTGAGAATTAAAAAAAAAAAAAGAGGGGCTCTCATCAATACAGTATGTGAACAGGAGAATTTCCAGATGGTCCTCGGTTCCCCAGCATGCAGAGAGCCTGGGGTACCAAAATGTACCACGGAACTCACACGGGGAGTCAGGTTGGGGATGGGAAGTCCCTCCGGGACACCAGCTTGCCGGAAAGACAGTCGCCAAAGGTATCTGTCTTACACAGTGCTCTGGAAATCAGAGGGTAGATCTTTTAGTTCTCTTGTCCACCACAGGCTAGGGCCCTGAAGGATCCACTGGTACGTGGATTTCAGGATGGCTAGTGGCAAAAGACCTTCTGTCCAATTGTCCAGCTGGCAATCAGCGGGCAGCCAGAAGGGTCCTGACAAGGAGAGATGTACGGTGGCCGAGGGGGCTCTCACTCCCACAGTATACCTGCAGCCTGGGACCAGAAGGGCCACCAACCCTCACTGCAGTGAGTGAGGCCCATAATGATGGCCCAAATAGCTCTCATTTCCACAAGCAGCTCACTGATGGCCAGTTGGCCCTCTGCTTCCCAGCACGAAGGCAACAGGGGCGTGTTGAAATGACCACGGAACCCTAGCAGGTGGCCAGGTTAATGATGGGAAGACCCCTTGGGGAGTGCAGATAGGACGGTAGCCGAAAAGGCTCCTGCTTCTTCAAAACGCGGTTGGTATTGAGGCACAAAGAGGCCTCCGCTCTACAGCATGTGAGGCCAGTATGGCGCCCAAATGGTTCTCAGTGGCACAGCTATGGGCAAGAGAACTGCCGGAATAGCCCCTGTTCCCCACCACGCAGGGAGGCTGGGAACTGAAATGACCCACGGAACTCGAGCTGACAGTCAGGTTGGTGACTGGAAGGGCCACTGGGACACCAGTGCGGGAGACAGGGTAGCCAAAAGGTCTCTCGCTTCCACAGCACTCAGGAGGCCTGACGCCATAAGGGCTTTTAGTTCTCCTGTCCACCGCTGCCTGGAGATCTTAAGGACCCACGGATATGTGGGTTTCGGGCTGGCTGGTGACCGGAATGCTCTTCAGTTCTTCAGTCGGTGGACAACGAGTGCCCGGAAAAGCCCTCGGTGCATTAGGACACCAGAAGGATGGTGGCTGAGAAGGCTGTCATTTCCCCAGCATGCGGGCAGGTTATTGACAGGAAGAGCCCTCAGCTTCCCACTCCCTGAGGTCTGTAAGGTAGCCAAAAGGACTCTCATTTTCACAGCAGGTAGGCAAGCTGATGCCTGGTGGGTCCTCAGTTCTTCAGCACGCAGGGCCAAAATGACCCTAAGAACCCTAGCCAACCAGTGCAGGAGTTACCTACCGTGTTATCTAGAGCAGTAGTTCTTAAACTTGAGCATTCATTAGCATTACCAGGAGCACTTATAAAACACTGATGTCTGGGCCCCACCCGAGTTCCTAATTCTGTAGGTCTGGGGTGGGGCTGGTGATTTGTAGTGCTAACATGTTCCCAGGTGATACTGATGGGGCTGTTCGGGGACTGCACCTTGAGAACCAATGATCTGGGCTATATCTCCCACAGGTGTGCTGGGGGCACAGTGCTGAAGGTGGGTTATAGGCCAGCTGACAAATTGCTCTCTTCAGTTCTTAGGGGCAGCCAGACTCTGGGGCTGGAGCAGAACTGGAAAACGGTCATCTCTAGCTGTGTGTGATCTCATCTATTCCCCAGCATGCACTACAAACATCATACTTATCTACTATGACAGTGGAACAGTTTGGGAAGGACTGACTTGGTTAAATGGGGAGAGGCTGGTGGTAAGTGTTAAGTAGACGAGTTTCTCTGAGGGACTTGTGGCAGGAAAGAGTGCTGCATCTTCACAGAACTAAGAGAAGGCTAGTGAGGCTGTAGAGGGGAAGGTCCTGGGAAAATGGTGGAAGAAGATTTTAGAGGGCCATCTCATAAGGGGCTTGGAGGACATTATTAAGGATTCAAAATAATGAAAAGCCACTGTAGAATTTTAAGTAGCAGAATGGATTGGAAGGGTGTAAGTATGCATGTGCAAAGACCAATTAGGAAACTACTGCATTAGGATGGAACTGATGGTTGGATGGTCCAAGGTGGATAAAGTGAAGATGGAAGCATTGGGAAGATGTTTTGGAGGTCAATCAATAGAACCTGGTGATTATTGGATGTAGAGGTTGAAGGATGAGGTATTGGATATGATTCTCAAATGTCTGGCTTGAAGTGGTTGTTTTGTTTTCTTTTTTTTTATTGAATCATAATTGATTATACATATTTTTGGGATTCAGTGTTGACATATGTTGACCAAATTAATATTACTAGTATGTATATTGTTACAAATTGTACTTATTCTTCATGTTCCTTGTCCGATCTCTCCGTATCCCCCTCTCCCTCCCTGTTCCCACCACTGATAACCCTAGATTTCTTCTCTCCCTCTGAAAGAGTAATGGTTATTCTGTTGACTTGCTGCCTAGGTACTCTGCCCAATGCTGAGAGGTGTGATCAGGTCCCCAATATTATCATAAAGCATATGCTGCTTCTGTCAGTATGGAATGGGCTTTGTGGAGAGAGACATCCTATTATTTTCTTTGGTCTCTGTTGGTGACTGTTGTGGTGTCAATGCACTCCAGTGGTTGGTGGACCATCTGCATGGTGGTTGTGACATCTAGTCACTTCTGTGGCAGCCATGGTTACTGTGGTGGCTGTGGTGTGCCACCCACGTGGAGGTGATGTTTTTGGCATGCACCTTGTTGCTGGCAGTGTGCTTGGTTATGGGTGAGGGGTCCGGTCCCCAGCTCCATACCCTGGGCAGGACACCGAGGTGCTGGCAGTATGCCTGGATGTGGGCAGGGGGTCCAGTCCTGGCTCCAAACCTCAGGTTCCTGGGTGGGCCCAAGGTGCTGGTGGTGTGTCTGGGCTGGAACTAATTTGTTGTCCTTTGCTTACTTCTAAAATGGGGAAACTTCCTGTGTGAACCAGGACTTGAGCTCTGTGGTTAAGCTAAATTGCTGCTTTGCTGCTGTTTCCCTAGGGAAGGCTTTTTGTGCAGCTCAGGGTTTAATGGTTGACCTTGTAGGTACTTCCAGCTCTCCAGAGACCCGGTGCACCTGGTTGTGTAGAAACTCTGATCTGGGCCTGAATTTTTTTATCAAATTGCACCCCATGCAATTCTGCATTCCCAACCAGTCTCCTCTGAGTGGTCCTGTGCTGATTGGGGGTGGATTGGCTGTCCTTGCTGTGTCCCAGTGTTCTCCCAGTGGGCCCATCTCCCCCACAGCCTGTGCTCCAAACACTTCCCCTGGGACAGGTCCTGTGCTGGTCCCTTGCGATGACTCACTGGCCTCTGAATGGCTCCCCTTTTTCAGCTGTTCTGGCTCCTCACTCCTGCGTGGTCCATGGGAACCCTTTTAGTGGTCTTGCTGTCCTGGGGGCCACCAAGGCCCTCTTCTCCCCTGCTGCCTCCAAGCAACTCCATCTGAAGGGCACAGCTGTGGCTTCTGCCGGCTCCTGCTCCATGTGCTCAGTAGCTCCAGCATTAAAGCGGCTGCAGCCTGAAACGCTCAGAGCAGCTTTTTCTTTCTCTCATCGTGGCTTCTCCCCCTTCATGAACTCCGTAGGTCTCTCTTCCTCTTCCCCTGAGCTCCAGCAGCCCCAGCTTGGCTGTTGTACATTTTTATAGTTGTAAATAGGTTGGTTTGTGTGAGAGAGTGATGCTGGGGATCGTCTATTCCGCCATCTTGACTGGAACTCCGGTTGTTTTGTTTTCTGAGATAAACCACACTGTGGTCAGATTTGTCAGAAAGAGCAGTTTTGGAGGTGCTGAATATGAGGTGTCCTTGTTTTTATCATTCAATTGGAGGTGTTGGTCAGGCAGCTGAAGATATGGCCCTGGATCTCAGAGGACATATAGGATTATGGGTTCCCTCAGAGGACGTATGATGTGTGGTCTGGACTTTAGAAGACACACGGATATGTTGTCTCAACTTCAAAGGACACAACTAGACTTCAGAAAATGTGCAAATGTTTGTAGGTGTGCAGAGAGATGGTCCCTGAAGCCATGGTAGGTATGTAGAACAGAGATTACAAACTCCAATGCCCCAGTGCCTAAAGGGGGTGGGCAGGTAACATATGTGAGAATACAGGCCAGATGTGTACTTTGGGTCATTGGTTGGTACTGTCTACTCCAGCTCTATATTGCCATGTGGAATTGCATGAATTTTCATCTGAAACCAGGAATATGGATTTTACCACCAAATGTCTTGGTTTTAAATGCTGGCTCAATTTAAAAAATTGATATGGGACAGAAAAAAAATAGATGTATTAGAAGTGGGCTATTTGCTGTCAGTTGATAGCCTCTGCTGAAAGGTGAGAAGGGAAAAGTATGTAGGACAAAGCTGTGAGGAATCCAGTGGAATGAACAAATTCTGGTAGAGAAGGATGTGGGGTGTCCAGCAAAGTGGAACCGGGAGAGCATGGTGTCCTGAAAGCCAAGGCAAGAGGATGTTCAGTCTTCCACGCTCTGTGGTGTCCCAGGTCCCAATTCCTCTAGGTTGGATATAAAGAAAACAGTAGGTAGGAACCGTTTTAGGAAATGCCCATCGTAGAAAACGTTTGTGCTATGATCCATTTATCTTTAATCTGGACGTCAGAGCCTCAAGACTTTAAAGATTTGCCTGAATTCACATGTAAAGTCTTATAAACACTGTCATGTCTGACTGGTTAGACTCCCCCCCAAACAAAACAAAACAAAACAAAACAAAACAAAACAAAACAAAACAAAACAAAACAAAAAACCACCCCACTGTCGTGAGTCTCTTTCCTTTCACTATCCAAACTCCACTGAACTTTATAATTTAGAGTTTTATTTTAGTCTCAAGTTATAATTTGGTTTGATCCAGAGAGATGGGAAATCTAATTCTTGTGAAAGGGTTATTGTTAGGCTACAAAAAGCTGTAGGATTTGTTTCAGAGGCTTCTTTTTGCTAGCAAAGTAAACTTGAGTTAAAACTTAAAGTAATAAGGTGAGTGATGTATCAAAAAGTTAGGGAGATCTTTTTTATTCTATAAGCTTCTATTATGGTTTACTAGAAAGAGCACTTCTGGGGTTAGGAATCAGGAAGCTTTACTGTATGGTCTTAGGCAAATCAACAGTCTTTGTCTTAGCTGTCAACGAGGCTGATGATATCTCTACTCACACTATATGGGCTTGTTGTATGGATAAAAAACATGTAAATATCTGAAAGTGATTTAAAATGTTAAAATATCAATATGAATATGAAAGATCAACATAAAGTATCAATATGAAGTCAACATGGAGGATCAATGTAGTATACCAATATGAAGTTGGATTAACGTTCTACAACTTGAGAAGGACCCTCAACACAGACATCCATAAATGATGTTATCTAATACTTGCTCACATTTGCTAATGATGGGAAACAGCTTCAATGGACTATATAATTTATTGTCCAAACCAGAACACTTTAGAGTGTGAAAAGGGGTGCTTTTAATAGTTACTGCAGGACAACAAGCAGAACCTAGGACTGTCCTGGGTAAAATGGGTTACTTGATCACCCCAGGCATAGGTAAAATGTCACTGGATATATAATTGCTTTGTCAGATGGTGTGGCGACATATGATTTGTGTATGCAAAATGATTTTTTTCCCTAAAAATTCATTCATTTGGATATGCTCTAATGGCATCTCAGTTTAACAAACATGAATCCTGGGCCAAATGAGAGAAAAGTAAATAATAAGCACAAAACTTACCATCTCCAGCTCCCTTCTTTGCTTTAGAAATTCTTCAGAAAGATTTTCTTTGGTCTAGTGTTCTCAACCTTAATGAAGTAATTGGATTTTAACTCTTAGAGAAGACTGTGGTGGGTGAAAAGAAGATTGGATAAGTCTTCACTGAAAGGAAATGAAAATATTAACTAATGGAATTAGTAGACAAAAGATGGTAGGTTCAGTAGCGTCATATCTCAGGCAAACTAATGTACAATGCATTTATATTCTTGTGCAAGTAGATAAGATTCAATGATATGCACAGAATTTGAATGTTTCAAATGACTCATTTGGAGCCTGGCTACAGCTCTAGCTAGCCTGTTTAGGCCAGTATGATTTAGAGATTGGTAGGTGAGATTAACAGGACAGTAATTTACATATGTTTTGTGTTTTTTTATCCTCTTAAGCTTGAGGTGGGTTTCATACCTTTGCTTGAAGCCTTGCTGGAATGTGATTGAGTCACAGTGGCAGCTGATGCACGATTAGAAGACACTGCTACAGATGGACATTTCGGGTAATCAGGTAAGTAGGCAAGCTGGCCTTTGTTCTCTGTGTAATCTGAAGTGCTCTCTGATCTGTGGCACAGCACATGAAAAGCAGCACATCTGAATTGACAAAGAGATCTTTATTTCTCTTCCACAATGTGCAGAGAAAAGGTAGAAAAAGAATTGGAGTGTGCACTATCAATTTGAGCAAAGGAAATGCTAATGAAAGTTATGTTCCTGCTTTGAGACTGCGTTTTATGTCTTACGTTGTTGTATCACGTTTTAGTGCTGAGTCTAGAAGCGCAGCCTCCTCCTCAGTGGGCCAGGGTGGAGCAGCAAAAAGAACAGCCGCTTGCGGAGAGGACGGATCCATGTTCATTCCAGCCCTGTCTCAGGCTAAAAGCCAGGCTGGGCCATAGTTTTCCCATCTTGAAAATGCACAAATATGGAGAGATAATTGAGGACATAATACCATGATGAACATGTTAAGCCTTTGATGTTGTTGAAAGAAAGTTGCCGTCTAAATATTGTCTTTGGATAAAATGTATTAGTATAGTATTTATTTCCTGGACCAAAATTCTTTGTTCTTTTGTATGTAGGTGCCCCTGCTGAAGTCACTGGAAACATTTTAGACACATTCAGATATTGACGCTGGAGTTGGCAGGATAGTAGAGCCACTATCACCATTTTATGTCAATTTAGCAATTGAATGGTAAAAACAATAAATTCTTGCTTCCTTGTGGTATTTTGAAATTTATCCTAACTATCCTAATTTGGGGTTTTGATAATGTTTCTATTCAGAGCAGTAGTATTTGTTATTTTATTTATGTGTCCTGTGTGGTGATTCTTACACTGAATGGTGTAGACCTATTTACTACTCCTTGCCTGATTTGAGATTGATTTAAAGGCTCTAATTTCATACTAGGAAAAACAAAATTCTCTGAAACTCCGTTGTTCACTTTGAAGAGTGTAACTTTCGATTACCCTTCCAGTCTTATGTTGGTTTAAAGAAGTTTCATGTCAGATACCTGTAGCAGTTTAGGGCGGCTCCCAGAGCACTTGACCAAATCCAGACAAGGAATTTACAGTGGGAAAATGACTCCTGGGGGTGGGGAGTGGGGAAGGGCAATCTCCAAGCCAGCATTTCTTGTACAGTGTCCAGGCATTTGACGAGTGGGCATTGAATGCATCATTTGAATCACGTATTTTCTAGTCTCTGGAAATGTAAGAGGGAAAGGTGGAGAATCCTGTTGTATACAGGATTGTTAGGTAAAATGCATCTCTTTCCTAATCCAGCCTTTGGTAGTGCTTTGGAGCTCTGAACAGGGAGCAACCGTTCATGGGAAACACAGGAAGTTCTAAAGCCTTTTGTCCTTCAGCAAAGATGTCTCGTTGTCTTTTATTTTATACATAGAGCATTCAGCACAGTACTAGCAAGAATCTTACTGGATAATCAGATGTGCAAATTCCTAGCAGATGGCTTTTATCTTTGATATTCGTTGTGGAAGGGTCAGAGTTAACCACAGTGGTATTCAGTTCAGTTCCTGGGGCTTCCATTTCCTACTGCCTTCTTTGGAAATCATTTCCTAGTGTTCTAATTCTGTATCTTGCCAAGTAGCAAAAACACAGAGAAAACCCCGGAAGTAGCTTGTGGTTAAGTTTCAAGTTTTTTGGCTCTTATCCAAACACTTGTGAGCTTCATTTGTGTTCACATATAAGAAAAGCCAACCCAGATCTCCTAATAATGCTTTATTTAGTGCTTAAACTTTAATTGCAGGGTATAAATGATACCATTAGGAACTGCTATCAATACTAATGCCACCTATATTATTATTTACTCGGCTGAAAACTAAGCTTGTTGAAATATATTTATTAACACTGCAACCCTGAACTACACATTTAAAGCTTAATTCTGTGACTGTTCATGAATTCTCAGCATACTACAGTGTCGGGGCTTCCTAGCTTGAGATAAGTTCATTATGAAATTTGAGTGATGAAATGTGTTAGGGCATATTTTTTTCAGGTCACAAATATAAACTGGTTGATTTAAAGGATGAAGTACCCTTTGTGGAATTCTTGCCCCTTAACTAACAAACAGTTAAATTCGGCATTTATGATGTATAAACTTTGCTCCTTAGCATTAAAATGTACCTTATTCATTCCGTAGATTTCTCTTTCAACCATGGCTATTGTTTGTCACTAACAGCTAGCTTTTGTGAAGTTAATAAATGTGCATAATAAGGACATAAAGGTATGGAGAAGTAATACTGTAATCCTTTTGTTTGGATAATCAGTCTAATGTATGCAAATTAAACCTTATTAGTACTAGGGTTTTGTGTCTGCTTATCAAAATGTGCCATTTTCATGAAAATTGGAAGTCCATTATATAAAGTTATTATTAACAATCATTTAGGAATTATATACGGTATGCAAATTAAAGTTGATTACAACTAATTAAGGGCTTTCTTTGTTATTTGACCTTGTCTGCTTTTTATGTAAATATGTTTCTTTTGGTCTGGCATATTTTTAGACTCAGAAAAGTATATTAAGACAAGTTACATTATGTATTTTTTAATATATCTTTGTGTTGCCATTGTCTGTGCCCCTCATTTTGCAGAGGCACATATCATATGTAGAGCCATATATCTAGCTCTTCGGCGATGGTTCTCTAAGGTGAGCAGAATTTCAGAAATAGAAAACAATCAAATTTCCAGGTCCCTTCAAGAAGGTTAATGGAAATTGAGCACAAATCTAGTATAACATATAAACAGTCTTCATGCCAGAATACCCTTTTCTTCCACTATTTATTGACTTCAGTGAGTCTTGGGTTACAGATTTCCAAATGGAGCTAAGTAATAAATGATCATTACATGCTTACGAGGTGCCCTGCAAAACCTAATCGCTGTCTGTAAAAGCATTCAGCTAAAGATAAGTGACTTTATCACAGAAAATGTAACAGATCCAGTACCAATGGTCTTTAGGAGGAACTGTGTGCTCCCTGTGAAAACAGGAGGAGTTTCTCAGTAGCAAAGAAACATGTGAAGTGAGACTTTTTAACATTTACTAAGTTATAACTTTCCTTTAGTAAATTGTTCTAGTTGTTTTCTGTGAACAAAGAAGCTTGATATGTGGCTGGAGCAAAGGATCCTGGGGTACAAGGTATAATCGCACTATAGAAAAGACCTGGTAATAACTTTTCAAATGCTTTCAAATATAGATAGGAAAAAGAATGGGCAGATAAACAGCACAAGAGACCAAAATGTTGCAAGAGTGGAGAAAAATAAATAGTATCTAGATATTTAAAGGGGACAAATGAGAAATGAAGAACCAAATCACCACTGAATTTATCCAAATTTTGAACATTTACTTTCGTTTTTCTACTTTAAAAAAAATTTATTGAATCAAAATTGATTATACATATTTTTGGGGTTCAACATTGAAATATGTTGATCAAATTAATATTACTAGCATATATATTATTACAAATCATAATTATTCTTTATGTTCCTTGTCCAATCTCTCCCTATCCCCCTTTCCCTCCTGCCTTCCACCCCTGATAACCCTAGATTTCTTCTCTCCCTCTGAAAGAGTAATGGTTATTCTGTTGATTTGCTGCCTAGATACTCTGTCCAAGGCTGAAAGGTATGTTCAGGTCCCCCAATATTATCATAAAGCAGATGCTGTTTCTGTCACTCTGGAATGGGCTTTGTGGAGAGAGACATCCTATTCTTTTCTTTGATCTCTGCTGGTGACTCTCTTTATGTCAATGCACTCCAGTGGCTGGTGGACCATCTGTGTGGTAGTTGTGGCGTCTAGCCGCTTTTGCAGCAGCCATGGTTAGTGTGGTGGTTGTGGTGGGCCACCCACATGGAGATGATGTTTTTGGCATACTCCTTGGTGTTGGCAATGTGCCTGGTTGTGTGTGGGGGTCTGGTCCCCAGATCCATGCCTTGGGTCCCCAGGCACACCCTGAGGCACTGGCATGGTGTGCCTTGTTGTGGGAGGGGGGGTCTAGTCCCTGGATCCATGCCTTGGGTCCCTGGGTGGGCCCCGAGGTGCTGGTGTGGTGTGCCAGGTTGTGGGAAGGCAGTCCAGTCCCCAGCTCCATTCCTCGGGTCCCCATGTAGGCCTGGAGGTGCTGGTGGTGTGCCTGGTTGGGGGGGTGTTCTGGTCCCCTTCTCCATGCCTCAGGTCCCCAGGTGGGCCCTGAGGTGCTGGGCAGTGTGCCTGCTTGTGGGAGGGGGGTGTGGTCCCTGGATCAATGCCTTAGGTCCCCAGGTGGGCCCTGAGGCACTGGTGTGGTATGCCTGGTTGTGGGAGGGGGGGTCCAGTCCCCGACTCCATGCCTCGGGTTGCCAGGTGGGCCCCGAGGTGCTGGCATGGTGTGCTTGGTTGTGGGAGGGGGGTCCAGTCCCTGGCTCCATTCCTTGGGTCCCTGTGCAGGCCTGGAGGTGCTGGCAGTGTGCCTGGTTGGGGGGGGGTCTGGTCCCCTTCTCCATGCCTCAGGTCCCCAGGTGGGCCCTGAGGTGCTGGGCAGTGTGCCTGCTTGTGGGAGGGGGGTGTGGTCCCTGGATCAATGCCTTAGGTCCCCAGGTGGGCCCTGAGGCACTGGTGTGGTATGCCTGGTTGTGGGAGGGGGGGTCCAGTCCCCGACTCCATGCCTCGGGTTGCCAGGTGGGCCCCGAGGTGCTGGCATGGTGTGCTTGGTTGTGGGAGGGGGGTCTGGTCCCTGGATCAATGCCTTGGGTCTCCAAGGGGGCCCCAAGGCACTGATGCAGTGTGCCTGGTTGTGGGAGGGGTATCCAGTCCCTGGCTCCATGCTTCAGGTTGCCGGGTGGGCCCTGAGGTGCTGGCCTGCTGTGCTTGGTTGTGGGAGGGGGGTCCAGTCCCTGGCTCCATTCCTTGGGTCCCTGTGCAGGCCTGGAGGTGCTGGCAGTGTGCCTGGTTGGGGGGGGGTCTGGTCCCCTTCTCCATGCCTCAGATTCCCAGGTGGGCTCTGAGGTGCTAGCAGTGTGCCTGGTTGTGGGAGGGGGGTCTGGTCCCTGGATCCATGTCTCGGGTTGCCAGGTGGGCCCCAAGGTGCTGGCACAGTGTGCCTGGTTGTGGGAGGGGGGTCCAGTCCCTGGCTCCATGCCTTGGGTCCCCATGTGGGCCTGGAGGTGCCAGCAGTGTGCCTGGTTGTGGGAGGGGTGTCTGGTCCCTGGATCCATGCCTCACATCCCCAGGCGGACTGGAGGTGCTGGTGGTGTGTCTCTTATTTTTCTACTTTGAACAATAACAGTTTAAACTTTGAAAAATGCCATTTGAACACTTACAAAGAGATTGAAAACAAACTTTTTATTGTCATATAATACACAAACAGAAAAGTATACATATTATAAATGTACAGCTTGTTAAGTTTTCACAAACCCAACACTCTAATGTAACCAGGACCCAGGTCAGGGAGCATTACATTAATAGTATTCCAGCAGTCTCCTGCTTTTTTATAAATCAGGTGACAATATATGTGAAGGTCTGTTTCTGGACTCTATTGGGGAGAATTGACATCTCCACAGTATGGAGTGCTCCAATCTATGAGCATGGTACATCTTTGTAAAAGGACACTTTATGGTTCAGTAGCCTCCCTGGAAAATGCAGGAAAATTGAGAGAGGCTAAGTTCATACATTTCTCTGGGATTTTGAGGTCCCTGCACAGAGTAGATGTTCTACTCCACAGTGTCTTGCACAGAGTAGTCGTTCTGTTTCACCATGTCTTCCAGGAAGGATGTAGATGTGACCCTGGGTTTCATAGAGCAGTTAAGGCTTCCACGTGGAGCCTCCCATTTCCTAGCTCCCACACTCTTCCATCATCCCTCTCACTGCAGGTGTTCAGTGTCTTCTTCCCTCCACAGGGCATCCTCCATCATTTCTTGCCACTTTTGCTCCAGTTCTTCAGCTGAGAGTTTTCAATATAAAGCAGAGCATTGCACCTTTGGTAGCTTCCACTTTAGGTGCGGAGCTATTAGTGAACATTTTCTTTATGTTCCAAAAAGGAGCAATATTGTCCTTCTTGGGGTCAAAATATGCTTTTCATGGTATTTTGAGACCAAGTTTTTCTAATAGTCCCAGCCATTTTCTTTCCCGTTTGCAAGGTGTAGGACGTTGGAATTCCCATCTCCTTGGGGGAAAAAAAAAAAAAAAAAAAAGAAGTCTTCATTGGCACCATAGCTACTAATGGTAAAAGGATCTCATGATACTGGCCTCACAGATAATACTGGCTCTGTCTGTATTGTACCACAATAAAGGTGCTGCCGTGGGTGCAGCTTTCCGCCTTCTAAGAAGATCCTTTGCTCTTGTAGGAGTTACTGGGTGTGCCTGGAGAAGCTCCAAAAAGGTTAATAAGTGCCTGTGTAAGCAAGAGAGAGACGATTAAAAGAGAACCCAGGAAATTCTCACAATAGTGCACGGAAAAGGAGGCAAGCGCCAAGTCTCTAGTCTGCCTTCAGAACAATGTAGGGAAACATAAGCACAAGGAGAGGTATGGGTGATGCCCCCTTCTATCAGGGGACTGGCTGTGTAATCAGCATTTCCTTTCTCACGTGCTGACTGCCTCAGAGCCTGGGAATGGGAGACAGGGACTCAAAGTGCCCTTACCTGGTTATTGGCAAATGAGACAAATGGGCTGGGCTGACCACAGGTGAGCTGTAAAAATCTTGAAGAACAGGGTCCCCAAACTCACCATTTTGCTTTAGAAGGTTTATTATTTTACGTTTCTCACCATAACATGACAAAATTATAGACAACACAAACAAGATTCAAGCTATGTGAGTCTTTTAATTCAGGTAGAATTTAATGTGTAATTGAGATTAATTATACCATAATAGAATTGTAGACACATGATTATTGCATTGTATTTCCTTGTAGACCTGCATTGTGCTTTTGCATCACTCTGGTTTCTCAGGTCAAGAAGCATGCGGAGAGGCAGAGCGGATGGAATCCAGCTGCATTTTGCAGGATGTGTTTGCTACAAGGTCATTTTGGAAGTTAATTTTTGCCAGTGTTCCTTTCAGAAGTGCTTGATATATGCCCAAATGTGATGGCCTTTAAAACAATCCTGCTTTTTTGTTTGTTTTGGGAAAAACTTTAAAATATCCCCAATTAGAAGCTGAAAGCATTTTTGTATGTTTGTATCAAGTTTAGGAAACCACCTGAGTTTTGGATTGTGTATGAATTGTCTATGTAAGAAGAATTTATTTCTCAGGCATAAATTCGAAATAGGGGTGGGACTCTGGAAATATTTTAGAATAGGCCACTTCCTGAATCAGAGGGGAAGATGGGGTAAACCTTTGCAGGCAGTTTTGGGTCTCCTATTAAAAAGAGAAAAATTCAAAGAAGGAAATTCCATTATATACTATAGTATATTATTTAAATATATAACAGATATTACAACTTCGAGTCAATACTTATGTCTGTGTAATTAGACCTAGAGAGAGTTTTTTAGCTTCAGTTTTCTTGGCTGTTATTTCAACATTAAAAGGGAATGTTTTTCAACAGTGAGTAAATTACAACTCCTTTAATTACTTCAGTAATTATGTACATTTTTATTTTGGAAGTTTTCAACATACATATTCAGACCCTTTTCAAAGAAAAAAATTTTCTTGGACTCTAGTGTTGACTTAAATTATTTTTATTATGTGCTAACATAAGATCGGTTATAACTCCTTCTGCTTACAGCTCTTATACACATATAAAGCAGCATATAGGAAACAACAGCAAATGTATACTCCATAACATTTAAATTAACAATATTAATTTAAAGGATGATGTTGTTTTCCTGGAACTACTTTTTAAGGCTACCTATATTCTTTTTTCACTACGTCACCTCAATTCAAGCCATCTTATTCTGGCTAAAATGATTATAAATCCATCAGAAAACTGGAACACGGAAATAGGATGCTAGTCTTCCATTATAATGCAGACTGCCCAGGTGATCTGGAATATCCAGTAAGATGACCATCTAAATCAGGGGTCAGCAAACTTTTTCTGTAAAAGACAGGACCTTTTAGTAAATGATTTAAGCTTTGAGGGCGTACAGTCTCTCACAACTAACTCTGCCATTGTTTTGTGAAATTAGATTTTAAAAAATTATTCAAGTAAAACATTCTTATTTTGACAAGTGCAACAATTCTGGGATCAATGAAGAAATGTCATTAGTCTTTCCCCCACTCCCTCCATTCTCATCATCCTCATATAAACAATGTTAATAGCTTGATTCACAATTAACAGTTTTCTTCATGGTTGGACGAGTATCTATAAGAATATATAGGTTGTCTCTACTTCACCCCTTTGATGGATCTCTTCTATACATGTTTCAGAGTATTTTATTTAAACAGGACAATATATCATCTATTCATTCCTGCCAGTAGACATAGATCTGTTTTTTTCCTTCAATTTTTATTGTGAAAAGTTGAAATAATAGTATAGTGAATACCTATATAATCTTCGTCTAGGTTCAGTCATTGTTCACATTTTATCCTCTTTGTGCTCCTGCTCTCCCCCCACCATTTGTCAGGTTAAGCCATGTAACATTGCCAGTATTCAACTGTTTTTGACATAGAAAACGGCAAATTGACAAAGTGCAATCTAATATTTCTTTTTTTCCTGAGTCATTTGATACAAAGTTACCTGGACATGATGATGCTTCACCCATAAATACTCCAGCATGCATTGCCTAAAATATAAGAATCTTTTTATGCTTTATGCATTCCCAGAAGACCATTACCATACCTTAGAAAATCAGCAATCCCCTTGTTTTATATCCAGCCTATGTTCAAATTTCCCCAATTGTGCCTAAAATCTCTTTATAGCTACTTTTTAGAATCAGAATGCAATAAAAGTTCACACATTACAATTTATTTTATGCCTCTTTAGTCTCTTTTAATTTAGAATAATTTTCCGCCTTTTTTTTTTTTCTTCTTAATCTTGACCTTTGGAAGAGACTAGGTTAGTTGTCTTGGAGAATATCCCACATTCTTTATTGTCTGATTTTTTTCCTCAGGGTGTTGTTTAACCTGTTCCTCTATTCCCTGTGTTTCCTGGAAGCTGGAAGTTAAGTTTAAAGGTTTGGTTAGACTTAAATTTGGCTATATGAGGAGGTCTTCACAAAGTTCATGGAAAGATTCATATTATCTTTTAATTACATTTTTCACGAACTTTTTGAAGTGCTGTTGTATTTGGCAAAATATATTTAGCAAGATTAATTTGTAGATGACTCTGTGTACTTCTGTTATATAACATCAGGAGGCATATAGTATCAGACTGTCCCACTAAGTGTAGTTGGATAACTTGGTTAAGGTGGTGACCACCAAATATTTCATTGTAAATGTATGCTTTTTTCTTAACAGTCTTTTAAAATAAGTGTACTGTTACATTGTATAAGCTGTTTATATGAGTAAACAAACTACGGTTTACTCAAGCATTTCTTTTTTTTTTTTTTGGTGGTGGTGGCCGGCCAGTCTAGGGATCTGAACCTGTGACCTTGGTATTACAAGTCTGCACTCTAACCATCTGAGCTAACTGGCCAGCCCCTCATGCATTTCTTTACTGGTGGAGATTCTATTGGTTTCCATTTTTTTTTTTCCCATTGAAATGTCTCACTGAGCAATCTTGTATTTAAATATTCTTATGTATTGGTGCTTTTATTTCTGTGGAATAGATTTCCCAGTGTTGGTCAAGAAGCATCTATATTTTTAATTTAGATATTGTATTTATTAATTTATTTGACATTTACATTACAAAATGTCCGAAAAGTTTGTGGCATATTTCTAACAACAGCGATGAGAGTACCTGTTACTTCAAACCTTTAACATTATTGGATCCCTACCATTATTTTAATCCCTACCCCCCAAGCCTGATGGGTAAAAAAACGTATTTTATTTTGCTCTTCCGTGACTACTAATGAGGCTGTACAGCCTATTTTATAGTTTTTGGCTATTTAGATTTCCTCTTCCTAGTCTTTGCCTATTTCTCCCGGTATTTATGGTTCTTTTCTACATAAAAATTAAGATTTAAAAAACTTAGTCAAATATGTCTATCTTTGCCTTGTGGTTCCTAGTTTACCTAACTTGATTCAGAAAATCTCCCCACACTAAGGTAATATAAAATTACCCTAAATTTTCTTTTATTATTTATTTTTTATTTATTACATGATATGAAGTAAAGGTCTGGTTTTGCTTTCTTTTGGATAGCTATTGATTATGTCAGTTCCATATATTAAATAATCCATCCTTTTAGCAAAGATTTGAAATTCCACCTTTGTTGAAATTTAAATTTGTGGAAATTCCACCTTTGTGAAATTTCTGTTCATGTAGTGAGTTCTTGAATATGTTTGGATCTATTTCTGAGCTCTCCCATTATCTTCTACTGATTTATTTATCTATTTCTATACTAATACCATCCTGTTTTAGTTTACTATTCTAAAGTCATTTTTAATATTGGATAAGATACACCTTCACTATTTTTTCCCCTTAAATGTATCTGGGCAATCAATTTGCAGCCATTTATTCTTCCATATGAACTTTAAAATCATTTCCCCCCATTCTCAACTGAGTCTTAAAGGATTGGGATTGTATTAAATGCATACATAAAGGTATATGAAAATGTGTGAAAAGGTATATGAAAATATAAAATTGGTAGGAACTAACATTTTAATGATGAGGTAAAGGTACGTATGTTTAGATGTATGCATAAGTGAGTGTTGTATGTATGTTTAATAAATGCAGGAAAGATTAACATATTAGTGATAAGCCACATGGCACTGAAATGAGAGCAAAAGAGAGACTTGATTTTGGTGAATTTCTTGCCAAAAATACTCTTCCCTCACTGATAATGCTCAAAACTCGCAAAAATGTAGAGTTTTAGCCTGGAAGACAAAAATTAAAGATTTGGATGTCATTGGAGTGCAGTTTTCTTTTGAACTGTAACAGGTAAAGTGTTTTTCTGCCCTGCTATGGGAATAAAAGTGTATTGGTATATTCCTGTAATATGTCAGAATGTATTCCCAGGTGTGCTTGAAAACCTGTCTAGATACTATTAATGTCTTAGTAAATCCATTTCCATCTGTCAAACTATAATGTATCCTCTCTGTGTTACCCTCAACATACAAATATTCATTTTTTTCACTTCAGATTGGAGACTTTTAGCACAGGTCAAATACTGTTACAGTGACCCCCGCAGGTGTGTCAAATGCTTCCTGTATCATTTGGTGTGCAATGGGAATTGCTTTCTCAGCTCACACGCCCTGTTGCTCACAGCTCAGGACCGGGGATGGTGCGGCGTGGATGCAGGGTCCTTTCAGGGAGCCAGGATTTCTGTCAGCGGCAGCAGGGCTTCGCTGGCTGCTGCTTTTCCAATTCCAGCTGCTTGACCGTCAGGGCGACTGACCTTGAATAAAACACCCAGGAGCCTTAGGAATTTAGCAAGGGTGGGGTAAGCTGATTTGTTAGAAAATGATATGAGTGTTCTATTTGTAATAGATACAGAGAGCCAATGTGGGGGGAAAGCCAAGGTCTCTGGGCCCACCATACCTGGGCCTGAATCCCAGCTCCACCACTGTCTTGGCAGCACCAAACGTGGGTGTGTGACTTAAATCACTCAGTGTCTCAGTTTCCTTATCTGCAAAGTGGAGGTTAAAATGGTACTAAAATCATAGGTCTTTTGAAAGGATTAAATGACCTGAAATATGTAATGCATTTGAAACTGTGCATGGCACAAAGTAAGTACTTTATAAGTGTTTGTTACATAATTATTATTGTTGTTATGACTACTTGTTCCTTGAGGGAGAAATTGGACACAAAGGCTGGTATTATCAGGGGAAAGGAGGAACGATACAGGGTGTGAAGGTCTCAGATAGGTGGACAGATCTTTAGAATAGGCTTCTATTCTAGGAGAAAGGTAGGGTACAAAGCAAGACATTGAGATAGGAGTACTGTTGTAAGGGTGACTCCTGAAGGGATTAGGGAAGAATGGAAATGCCCAGAGCTGTGTGTGCCTAGTTATTACCCTAGTCACTCTGGATCCTGGGTCAGTAGCAGCATAACCAATTCCAGAGCTCACCTACTGGGGGTCTGGCTGGGATTGGCTGAGTTACTGGCTGAGTCACTCAAAATGAAGGGCATCATTGGGCTGACCTGGGCAGTGTATGGCAGAATGTAAATCAATCTTCTCTTCTTCTTTCTCCTCCTATTCTTTCTATTCCCTCTTTAAATGGAAAATTTCAAGCACATCTAAAAGTAGAGAAACTAGCGTAATAAATTTTCATGACCCCATCACTTATCTCCAACAGTTTTCAACTCTTGTTTTATTCTTACCCTCATTCACTTCCCCACCCTGAATATTTTGAAACAAATCTCAGATATCACTACATCTGCATTTCTAAAATATAAGGACTCTTTTTTTTATTGTGGTTCAGTAGCATGAAGTACATTCACATTGTCGTGCAAGCATCACCACCATCTATCTCCAGAATTTTTCTTTCATCCCCAGCAAAACCTCTGTACCCGTCGAGCAACAACTCCTCATTCTCCCTCCCCTCCTCCAGCCCCTGGAACCTTTCTACTTTCTGTCTCTATGAATTTGACTACTCTAAGTACCTCATGTAAGTGGAATCATACAATATTTGTCCTTTTTGTGTCTGACTTATTTCACTTAGCATAATGTTTTCATGATTGACCTGTGTTGTAGCCTGTGTCAGAATTTCCTTTCTTTTCTAACAGTCTGTTTGAAACAGAATTCAAATAAGGTCCATTCATTGCAATTTGTTGATATGTGTTTTATTTCTCTTTTAATCCACAAATCCCTACTTTTTCAAAATTTCCAATTTATTTGTTGAAGAATCTGGGTTGTTTGACGTGTAGAATTTTCCAGAGTCTAGATTTTGCAAATTGCATCCACAGTGTCATTTAACATCTTTCTTTGTCTTCTGTATTTCCTGTAAATTGGTAGTTAGATATAGAGTCTTGCTCAGATTCAGGTTTGATTCTCTGGCAAGAATGTTTCATAAGTAGTGTTGTATACAAGAGACACATAGTTTTTGGTGGTTTATCCCTCTATGATGTTAGCAGCAATGAATCGTCATTGTTTAGATCTATTAATTCACTAGGGGATATTCTAATTCTGTCATTGTTTCTTTGTTTATTAGCTGGCATACTTCTGTGAAGTGAAACTCCTTCATTCACTATTCGGTTACCCTGAGGTAGGCTTTGTAAAGGAAGGCAATATAAATGCTTGTTTCTTTTCCTTTATTTACCAGTTTTCATACACATGAATTGGTTCCCTTGCATCCTACAAGAGTGATCAATGAAGGTTTAATTATTTTTTTTTGTTTTTTATTTGAGCAATTTTATGAACTCATGGATTTTTCAGACATTTGGTGTATTTAAATCCATTTCCATTGTTATTTATATTCAGATGATCCCCTCTTTGGTCAAGGAGAGACTCTTCAAATTGGCTCTCTAGTTCTTTTGATGCAACATCAGGATTATTATAGTTTCCTTCTTATTTAATAATACATTCTTCTTTCTAATTATAAAGATAATAAATATTCATTGTAAAACATTTGGAAGATACCAAAAATAACATAGAGATATTTATATTTTGATGTACCATGTATACCCATGTATAAGTGAAGTTTTCTTCTAAAATTATCTCTCAGAAAGGAAGGCATTACTTTATATGTGATTTCTTAAAAAACCTCTTTCCTTATGGGACGACTTCTATTTGGGGAGCACATATCAGTCTGAAATGACCTTAACCCCTGAGAATTTTAGATGTTTATAGAAGTCATCTGATAGAATTGGTAGAATGGAGGCAAAGAATTTTAGCACAGATTTAGTAATTAAGCCTGGGCATATGACCTCACATTGCCAAATATTGGATGTTGTTATAAATAAACTTTTTAAAGATTGTCTTTTTTTTTTGTAGAAAGCATATGTCTGCATGATGAATGAAAAAATTCAGCATCCTCATGTCATAGAGATGGATAAAATGGGATAAAATTTCCAGTGACAGTGACAGAATCATATACAGGTTCAAATAATTATGTATTTCAAATAAAATGCATTTGATGGAGATGCAGGCTCTAGAACTGTGGTCTTCAAACTTATTTACTTATCAAGCCCCTAAAAGAATTTTGAAAAACAGTATACTTTCTCATACTTTAAAAGTGACATTTAAAAATTTTAATCACAAGTTTAAATAGTTACGAAGGATGCAATTCTAGCATATTGTACATATTGACATCTTAGAATAAAACTGTTATATCATTTAAAAATGTATTTAATGAAATCTAAATTTTATAATGATTTGATAATCTCATCATCCACTAAAAAACCCACAATTATTTAAAAAAATTATGTTGTTACATATTCCTTATGAAGTAATAATTACATTCCATTTTCACCACAGAATTTTATCCTAATGCACGAAAGTATTATATTGATCTCTTTATCATATTTCTTGGCAACAAATTGTGCATGTGTATACATGTGTGTGTATTTGAAATGTTAAAAAATTTTTCCTGTGACCATGAGGCATGTTAGCAAATTGATTCCAGATAGAGTTACACAGTTGACCAAATTATACAATTGATCATATCACAAATGTTTGACAAATGTTGGTAAATGTTTAGCAAACTTAAAAAAATTATATTGGAAAAGAATCTCTCAATGAGATAGATGAGATGTTTTCTCCTCAATTTATGTAAGGTAACATTCACAAGTTCCAGAGATTAGGACGTGGAGATTTTGGGGGCCGTTTTTCTGCCTACCACATTCAAATAGTAGAGAAATGAGAAAAAAAGCTAAGTAGGTGAGTGTTCTGTGTTTTATTTCAGAGATATTTTAGTTAGTGGAGTTTCTGTCATTAGGATTTAATGTAAGCTGCTGTAACAAAAAGACCCCACAGTATTTTGGCTTAAATAAGGTAGAAGTTTATTTCTCTTTCATGTAATGGTTCCAAGGAAGGTTGGGAGAACGGTTCTGCTTCACAGGGTCGTTCAGAGGTCCACGCACATTCTGTCTTGTTGCTCTGCCAGCCTCAGCGTGTAGTTTCCTGGTCCTGGTTTAGGACAGTTATGAGTCCATACTCCAGACAGTGGGAAGGTTGAAAAGGACAACAGGACAACACACCCATTCCTTTTATAGGCATGACCCGGAAGAGGCACATAACATTTCCACTCACATCCCAATCCCCAGAACTTTGTCACATGGTCACACCTGGCTGCAAGGGATGTTGGTAAATGTAGTCTTTGGCTTAGGTGGTCATGGATCTAGCTGATACTCAGGTGTTCCATTATTAAAGAAAGAAGGGTAAAATGGAAGTCTGTCTCTGTAACAAATTCTTTATTTAAAAAAATACTGATTTCTTATTTTATTTTAGGAATCGGTACTAGCACCTTGCCTTGAGCCAGCCATTGGCTTTCAATATAAAAAGGAAATTATGATACTTGCTGCCCATATAATTACAAACAGCTCTGAAAAATCTGCAATTTAGGGAATGCTCTTTAATAAAATTGACAGTTTGCATGGCGTAACTCAACTCTATTTTGAAAGATGCTGACATCTTACTAATGCTTAGAGCTTGTCTAAATAGAGTAAGTACTACTGTAGTTGAAAGCATTGTGGAAGCAGCATTGCAGCAAGTCACTTCTCCAGTTTATTCAGTAAAGTGCTGACTACTTTGTTATTAACTTTTTGGTAATCAATTAAACTTATGAGCAAAATTAAAGACTAAGTTCCTGGTGAATAAGTGATAGGTGATTTATATACTAAAAGTCTTCTTCATAGTCATCCGGAAAAACATGTATTAAAAAGAGGCAAAAAGAAGAAGTACGGAAATCCATACTCTTATGCTGGTGAATTGCAGACTTCACATTAAGATAAGTCCTTGAACAGATTAATTAGATTGCATGTTCTTGGATTCGATTTCACCTGTTTCAGATAATGGTACAAATGATATGTTTGGAGCAGCTTGCTTATCTACCATTCATTCAGTAAATATCAGTTGAGCACCTACTATGTATCTGGCACTGTTCTAGGTGCTTGGGATACATTAGTGAATAAAAGAGACAAATATTCCTTTCCTTCATGGAGCTTACATTTGTGCTGCAATATCAGTAGATCATGGTTTACTAAGCATTTTTTAAAAAATTGTGAAATTTTTATTGAAATATACCATCTATACAGGAAAGTGCACAAATTATAACTGAAATGCGTGATGAATTTTCCTAAAGTGAATATGCCAGTGTAACCAGAACCCTGGATGCCCTTTATGCTGCCTCAGTCTCTGTCCCCTGGGAGTAACAACTGTCTTGACTTCTAACACCGTAGATTAGCTTTGCCTGTTTTTGGTCTTTATGTAAATGGAATCATACCACAATGTTCTAATCCATTCTACCATTATGGGCATTTGGTTATCTCCAAGTTTTGGCTATTATGAATAGTGCTGTTATCCACATTCTCGTACATGCCTTTCAGTGGATGTTTGTATGCATTTCGGTTGGGTATGGGGTTAGGCATGGAATTGCAGCCTCATAAGGAATGCTTATGTTCAACCTCAGTAGATATGGACGATTTTCCAAAGTGTTTTCACCAATTTACTCTTCCCCCAGCAATGTCGAAAAGTGTTAGTTGCTCCACATCCTTGTCAGTACTTGGTATTTCCTGTCTTTGATTTTGGCTATTCTGTGGATGTATAGTGATATGGCATTGTAGTTTTAATTTGCATTTCCTTGATGGCTAAGTGGGGCTCCTTTCCCTATGTTTATCATACCCCTTTAAATATCCTGTTTTGTGACGTGTCTGGTTAAGTCTTTTGCCCATTTTTCTATTGAATTGTCTACTTTCTAATAAGCTCTTCTCTATGTACATTGTGGCATCTTGCTTTGAAAGATCCTATGTGTACTTATATAATAAGAATTAAATTTTGTTTGCATAATTTTTCCAATAACATTAAGCTGTTTAATTTATGCTGAAAGAACTAAGAGCCTTATTTTTATGCTCACTGTGTGTTGTTTCAAAATGATGTTGTAACTTGGCAGGGACCGCAGAACTATTCTGAAAAATTTCAATGCTTCAACTATGCTGATGACTCGTGCACGGCTTTAACATGATAAAAACTTAGTGCCTATAACAAATTCAGCCACCATTTCATTCTGCCTTTAAATGACATCGTGAGAGTGTTTTAGGTACATTATTTTCATTTTATGTACTGCCAATTGCTAGAGAAAAATTCTTTTATTCCAATGTGCTGTTTTTTGTTGTTTCATCTTCAGTGCAGTTTTTTTGTTGTTTCATCTTCAGTGCAGTCTCATTCCCCAACCGAGTGTTTTTTTTTTTTTTTAACGTCCGGTTTTTAATCTGTAATACATCTCTGGCTTTGCAGTAATAATTTCAATCCATCTGTAGTGGATTGAATTATGTCCTCCCAAAACTCACAGAAGCTTGAACTGTGTCCCCCAAGTGTTATGTATTAGAAACTTGGTCCCCACTGTCACTGTTAACCGGGTGGGAAATCCTATTATGATAATTGAAAGGTTGAGCCTCAAAGAAGTGATTAGATTGTTAGGACTGTGCAGTAGTGAATGGATTAAAAATGGTGTTCAGGGCGTGGTTCTGAGGGCTTTAAAAGAAGAAAGAGGAGAGTTTGTCTTTCACTCTGGTCTCTCTGCTTCCACCATCTTGCAATGTGAGACCCCTGGGTCACTGTCACCACTACCAGATGGACTTTGGACTTCCTAGCCTCAGAAACTGTAAGCAATAAATTTCATTTTTCTTTATAAACCATCCAGTTTCAGGTATTTTGTTATAAGCAACAGAAATGGACTAATACACCATCTGAAAAAATTGTAAATAATAGCCCACAGAAACTCTCTCATACCAATCACAGTTCTGTGCTTTATGTGCTTTAACTCATTTAACCCCAATGAGGTAGGTGCTGTTAGGAGCTTCATTTTACAGATGATGAAATCGAGGCTTAGGAGAAGTAACTTGGCAAAGTCACAAAGCTGGTAAGTGGGAAACTCAAGATTTGAACCCTGATGCCTAACCCTCAGTTTACCCAGCCCCTTTACCTGGCTCTGTCAGCTTGATATGGCAAATTTCCCACTACCAGCATGCTCATTGGCACACTTCACATTTTTTTCCTTTTACCGATAGCACTATTGGGCACATGGAAACCCTAATGCAAGCAAGTGTTTGACTTGTCTAGATCCTCCAGTTTGGCCAGGATGTTTCATGCATCCCAGCTGCTGGGGTCCTTGTATTAAGAGGTCAGACACAGGGATGTGGCTTTTTCTTCTTACTCTTCCTCCATAAAGCTTGGGCAGCACATTTGCACTCTCCTGCCTCTTCCTTACATGGGTCAGATCCTGGCCGTCTTTTACATAGCTTTGGAAGCCAGGCTGTCTCTTTTTTTCTCTTGTCTCACATTTGCATTTGGGGCATAGAAAGACCCTTTTTGGACCTTAAGCTTCAGCAATGCTCTTCACCCTAGCTATGAGAGCTCTGTATCAGTATTTCGGGCATAAACCCAGCTAATGACAAAACTGTACTGAGACTTCCCATTTGCTACTATCCTTAATGTAAATCTCAATGGGATAGCAGCAATGTTTTGGCCCATACAAATGATGCTGGAGGTTGTTAAATACGATTTTCATTTAGAAAGTGGAGCCCCTGGGTGGCTCTTATCTTTGTTTTGGGAAATAAATTGGCCCTTCTCTAGCATTCTGAAAATTAAAATAGAATTGGGTATGGAATTTTGTCTTGGACCTCATGCAAAGGATTCTAATTATCAAGGCATGCTAACAACGAGGTATAAAGTAATTTTGCCTATAACGTGGTCCTACGGTCTAGACCCCAAGCATAATGTTAGAGTAAAGCTTTGGTTATTTATTTGTATCTTCTCATAACTGAATTTTTTTTGTGTGTGATAAATGGACACTTTTTTCTTCTGCTGTGTTCAAGTGCCGAAAATTTGAAAACATCTATGTCTTCAAAGAGGGAGAAAATAAAAGCGAAACTCAGTAGGAAAAAAAGAAAAAGATTGTTTTTCTTTCCTCTTAAATTTAACTTCAATAATTTGGGGGATTTTTTGCTCCCCCCCCCCAATTGGGGCAGCAATGACCCTGTTTAGAGCACCACAAGTATGAGTTTGTCTAAATTGTGTTTAGTGGAAATTATTAAGTGGAGACCTTGAGAGTCAGGCTCACTGTCTGGAATTTGCTCTCTAACCTGCAGTGGTTCACTAACGTCTTTATGAGCGGATTAGTCTCTTGGGATTCACTCTGTGAGGCCGTGTTTTTTATGTGTGTCCAGCAGAAGCCACGTGCTTGGGCAACAAATAAGTCCAATGTGGGTGGCTTAAGTTATGAGAACTGAAATCCTAATAATGAGAAACAAGGGGTTTATCAAGTGCCATTTGTTGCCTCTGGATCTTGGATCATTTTTCATTCTTTATCCTATTAGTTATTCCACTTCTACCAAGTGTTAAGCTTTCTTGAAGGGTAGGAGTGAGCTTGAGAATGTGATAGGAGAAAAGCAATATCTTACCCCCCACCCTTCAAGATAATTTTTTCTTCTCATATACTCTGTTCTGATTCTGTGGTCTTCTTTGCTAGTGGACTTTGGGTGGGGGAAGACTTCATGTTTTATTTGGCAATCAATCCAGAAATTTCCACTAGGTATTATAGTGAAAGAGAGAAAATAATTTCCCTAAGACACATGGTAAAAATGATTTGATTTCAGCCCATGTAATTTACAACAGTATGACCTCCTTTGCTATGCACAAGTCTTTGTTAATTCATCAAAAATGAAAAAATTGAAGGGAATATTTATATGTTTGGCAGGTCCACTTTCTTTTCAATATCACTCAATAAATTACTATGATGTGAATGTCCCTGGGTCTCACTTACTAGTGGATACAAATGGAATTGTATTAACAATAGGAATCCAGATTTCCTAGCTCACATAGGACTTCTAGGCTTCATAAAGCCCCTTTCTCCCCAAAAGGATTTCTGTTAATCATTAGGGAGAGGCTTGCATGTGCTCACAAACCATCATGCAGTATCAGCCATATTGTTTTTCTCATGCTCCAAGTCCTTGTTGATGGCTTTTGCTCATGACACTGCTTGGTGGTACCTCTGGCTGCCATCGTGTTACCTCTGATGCCTCTGGTGAGAATGTCAAAGGGGCTGTCTTGATGCTCACAGCAGCACTCATCCTTTGGAGCCATAGTGGGGCTTTACAGAATACAAGTACACAGTACAGCTGTGCATTGTGGCTTGTCACCAGAGAGACCAAAGAATTACTTTTGTTCCCCCCAAGTCTTGCCTCATGGAATCTTTAATGAAAATTGTCCTTTCTGTTTTCCCCTGCACTTATTCTCTTTATTGGAGCTCAGGCTCTGTCTGCTGAGGCCTGTTGGAGAACTAGTTAGCAGGACATTCTCTATTTTCCCTCTCACCACTTATTCCAGCCTCTGGTACCAGGGCTTAATCCCCCCCCCCTTTTTAAAAAAGTATATCAACACACACGGAGAAATAGACTCCCTTGTGGGGAACTGTGTGGTTCTCTCAGGACACATGGTCTCAGATTGGTCAGGGCCCGTTCTCTGGTTAGGCAACTTAGATTGGAGCTATTTCAGGTCCTCATGTCAAAACATTTATACCCTGAAAAGGTGGAGGACATTGGAATGAGCCCCAGGAATTTCTACTATGTTCTCTATGAGCAGCCTAGTTGGCTGCCCTGCCTGCCGCTGCCATTCTCTCTTCCCGATTCTCCTTCTTTTGTTTCCTTTCTCCCTTTCTTTGGATGAAGCATAACTTCGGTGAAATGTGTTAGTGTTCAACCTGTTTTATGTTTCGCTTCAGTGAAAGTTAACCTTTTGCTCCACCCTGTCCTTTGATCAGTGCATTCAAGAATCAAGCAGATCACATTGGTAATATTTTGAAAGTGGCTATCACAATTTAGGTGCTGCTACCTTTCTCTTATTGCCCATGGTGCAAGGCAAGTTGCACTGCAGTGGTTCTTATAGCTGGCTGTACATTAGAGTCACCTGGAGTTCCTGGCCCTTCCTCCTCCAGAGGTTCTCATTTAGTTGGTCTGGGGGCCAGTAAGGACTGTGTCATCAGACGAAGTCTTGATGCCAAAGAGATGGAGCATCTGAGGGAAACCTGACCTTCCATATGAGAGACCACTTAATCTGTCAAAAATCACCACACACATTTTTGGTTTAGCATTGCGTCTTGATGTGTTTTACAGAAAAATCTGGGAGCAAAAAAACAGCTGGTCCAGAATGAAACTGCTGGCATCCAATTTAGCATACTTAAAATGGACCATTTTGTGAACACAGAAGTTTTCCAAATTTCATTCTCATTATCTTATCTCTCTGGTTTTCTATTCTTTTTTTGTGGAGGAGAATATTCTCTGACAACTCACAAGAATGGAATGAAGATGAGGTTGGGAACATCCATATGCACGAGAATATGACAATTTTCTGGGATTTGTGTAAGTTTAAATTAAGAATGCACCTGCACAAAAGTCAGAAATAGGCCCCTATCCAATACTATATAAATAGGTTATTATTACAGTTGAATGCTATAGTGGTTTCCACACAGGAAAGCAGTAGGGGTTTGAATAGGGAAAAGTGAGGCCAGTATGGGTAAAACTGGCCCCATAATCCTGAAGGTTCTGAACCTTTTCCTGGAGTGTGAGGTCAACACATACGTACAGTGGGGGCTCGGGGTGTTCAGCGTTGCAGCAGCTCTGTGGGTGTTCTTGATATGTACATGCACATGTTGACACGGCAAGAGAAAGCATCACAGCATTAACTCAGATTGTGAGATAATTATGACTTATTCATAGCACTGCAGGCCGATTACAATAATGATTACATTTGTGTAACAGTTTCCTCCCATCCTCCTTCCTGTCCCCGGGAAGCCTAAAGAACTTTACTCATTTATTTTCACCACGCGCCCATAGTTTAGTTGCATTCGTTTCTCTAAACCACCAAGGCATGAACCAAAGGGAGAAAAAAAGAGTTACTCAAGTTCATAAAATAACACAGAATTAAAACAGACCTCAAAATCATTTGCCTTTACCTGCTTAGATTTTATTAGGTTATGAAAATTATGAGAATTAGTTTGCTTAATTTGAGGGGTGGATAAATAACTTAGATCTCGGGGATAATTGGACTATGCCCATTGGGTTATTAAAAGAGAAAGGCCCTCACATTCCTTCTCTTATTTTGGGGTAAGACAAGTCATGGTTCTTCTCACTTTGTGGAGGAAGGCTTTGAACACAAAATCTACTTATAAAAAGAATGAGAAAGAAGTATTCATTGGAACATCTAACAAGATAGAATAATTTATCGTGAAAATAAAGGTTTTCCTGAAATTAGAAAGGAAAACTGAAGTTCAACACAGTCTGGAAAGAGAAGAACAAATCTGTAATTAGGCGTTTATATTTAACTTGAAGTTGTACAGTACAGGGTCTCTCCTTATATTTAGTAATTGTACAGAATTTAAATATTTATGCCATTTATTTTTTCTCAGATTTTTTTGTTATTCCAACATTTATATACAGAAAAATTGTCCTATGAACACCCACATACCTATCACCTAGATTTCACAATGAACATTTCAATGTATTTACTTTATCACATATCTATCTATCAATCCTACTATCCATCCATCAATTCAGCTTGTTTTTTGGTGCATTAAATTAAATTAATTAGTTAAATAATTTTTTTAGAGATGGGCTCTTGCTATGTTGCCCAGGCTGGAGTGCAGTGGCTATTCATAGGCTGATCATCACAAGGTTTTGACCTGCTCTGTTTCTGACCTGGGCCAGTTCACCCCTCCTTAGGTAATCTGGTAGTCCCCCACTCCCAGAAGGTCACCATCCTGATGCCAAACTAGGTGTGGACATCTGATGATCATAGTGCACTATAGCCCAGAACTCCTGGGCTCAAGCGATCCTCCTGTCTCAGCCTTTTGAGTAGCTGGTGCTACCATGCCTGGCTTTTGGTGCATTTTAAAATAAGTTGCAAATATCAGTATACCTTCCCCATGAACACTTCAGCCATTTATTTTTTATTTTTATGAAAAAGGCAATTTGGTCAGAATTAGGTGCTATTTCTTCTTCTCTCAGTTACTCATGTCTTGTATATTGAGTCATTATCGTAGAAGTTCTGATAATAATTAACATGTATCAGGTACTTCCTAGGTGCCGGGCACATAATTCTTTGCAATAATCCCCTGAAGTAGGTACTGTTATTCCCACTTCATAGATGACAAAGCTATGATGTGGCAGAGCTGGGACTTAAACCCTTGTACTTTGACTTGAGAGCCTGATCCCCAAACCACCAAGAAGAGTAGCCAGGATTGCAAACATAGTGCCCAGGAGGAAAGAGCCACTTTAAGGTTTCCAAACCTGGTAGGTGATGACAAGGACCATATATGCCTTGGATAATACACACATTGTACAATTGTACACAAGAGGGAGGTGTATGGTGCAGGAAGGATTTGCTAAACAGTGGATTATTAAATTTTCTTTTTTTTGGGTAATTCTCCCCTTGTTTTTGATCACCATATAGCTACCTCATAAGTACTCTTACTACCAAATCCCAGGGAAGAAAATGACCAGGCATTAGTTTTTTATTTGTTCCCTAGTTTTATTTAAAAAAGCTCTTTTTAGTGAAGTATGATGTACATGCAGAAAAGTGCACTCATAACAAAGTGAACACACCTGTGAGTACCAAGAACAGAGCAAATATTAGTTTCCCATATGCTGATGCCCAACTATTTATATATGGAACTCCAGCAAGTCATATCTACTCATTTTCTGTCCTTACATTTTTAAGTGGAGACCAAAGCAAACACTTTATTTCTTTCTGAACATTAGTTGCATAATCACTAGGTTTGTTTATTAAATGGATAAACCCTGTACCAATAATATTTATGGATTAACATTACTTCAGATGAGAAATATACATTAGTCACAAACAGATGTAAAACTGGAAACTCTCTAGATAGAACTAAGATCACATTTTTATTCAATTTCTATTTTTTCTTTGTCCTCATTTTTTTCTGTTCTTGACATTCTCTATATTATGTAAAACTGTTTTTACCCTTTTACTTTCTATATTTTGAAGAACGTTAATAAATAAAAGATGTGAAAACCAAATTGCTATTCAAATTCAATTGTTTCCAATTATACCAGGAACTAAACAGAACCCAGCAATTCACAGCTTCTTAGGGTGAATGCAGCTCAACGTTATTCAGTCTTGTATAAAAGACATAGAGAAACAAAAAAGGGAAAAAGGGGGGAAATTCAGAGACTGAGAAATATGATGACAGGTTAATATTATGAAGAACAGATGGACCCAAGAAGGTTCTGAAAGCTCACTGTCAAGATTTGGCATTCTCTGCTCCATTCCTAGTGTCATCAAATCATTTGTCTTACTGAGGGCTTCAGTAATTTCTTGCTTTTTATTCATTTCTTTGTCTTCCTTTGATCAACTGGTAACATACAGTATCCTTACATTGTGTACTTATTTCAAGACTGACTATAGCAGCTATAGATATTTCTCATGTGTAGAGGGAGGTAAATAAAGACTGTTAAGCCTCTGTGTTGGGGATTCTAAACCACCCCAAACAATCAAGCATGTGAAAAGGCTTCAGGAAATAAAACTGTTGTCAGCTTTTCTTTCTATATAGATTTAAAGGAAAAAAATTTAAGCTAAAAAATCCTGTAATGACTGGCAGAGTTACTTCTGCGGTTATACAGAGGGATGAAATAGAATGCTATTTTCAAATGAACTGATGTAGCACCAGGTATTCTGATGAGGGTACTTCTTTTTGGTTGCTTGTCTGTTAGCTGCAGAGATGAACAAGTGTCCCATACCTTTGTGAGGTCTTGTGGTTTATAAGTTACAGACTAACCTGTTGATGCTTTGGATTTGGAAGATGTATTAGTCAGCTTTAGCTACAGTAATAACCCTAGTATTTTAGAAGCTAACAAAAATACTCCTTTACTTATTGTCCATGAGTCTGCTGGTTGCTTTGCTTTGCTAGGCTAAGCTGGGCTTGGATCCAGGCTTTGGGCCTGGTTCAAGTCTGCTTCATGTCCATGGGATCCAGGCTAAGAAGAGCAGTTATCGGGGCCGGCCCGGTGGCGCACTGGATAGTGCGCCGCTTGGGAGGTGCGGCGGCGCTCCCGCCTGAGGGTTCGGATCCCACATACAGACCGGTTCCCGCTCACTGGCTGAGCGAGGCGTGGGAGCAACACCGAGGGTTGCGATCCCGTTGCCGGTCCCCGGTCCGGTACGGGCGCAACACTGAGGGTTGCGATCCCGTTGCCGGTCCCCGGTCCGGTACGGGCGCAACACTGAGGGTTGCGATCCCGTTGCCGGTCCCCGGTCCGGTACGGGCGCAACACTGAGGGTTGCGATCCCGTTGCCGGTCCCCGGTCCGGTACGGGCGCAACACTGAGGGTTGCGATCCCGTTGCCGGTCCCCGGTCCGGTACGGGCGCAACACTGAGGGTTGCGATCCCGTTGCCGGTCCCCGGTCCGGTACGGGGGCAACACTGAGGGTTGCGATCCGTTGCCGGACACGGAAAAA
>NW_007729111.1:86159-90860 GCF_000696425.1 Galeopterus variegatus
AAAAAAAAAAAAAAAAAAAAAAAAAAAAAAAAAAAAAAAAAAAAAGAAGAGCAGTTATCTGAGACATGCTTTTTGCATGGTGAATGACAGAAGCACAGAAGTTGCTGGTGGAAGCTTGCCATGCCTCTTACTACCTCTGCTCATAACAGATACACTGTCACTTCTATCCACATTCTTCTGGTTAAAACAAGTCACAAGGCTAAACCTAAAGTCAATTGGGTGGAGATGTTTACTTTGCACATTCTATTGTAAAGTCAAATGGCAGAGGCTGTGGATTTATAACCCTATTACAGGGAGGGAAGAAAAAGTTGGGAACGATAATCCAAGCTACCATAGAAGGCCTCCATTAGAGAAAGGTTTTGGGGTTAGTGGAGTGTGATTTTTACCTTTCTTCCACAGCTTAGATAATCTGAAGTGAGGAAAGGGACTTTTTAAAATAGGAATTTTATTTTTTAAAGTGTATTTAAGAACACAGAGAGTAGCTTGAACATAAGATGAATAGCTCATAGTTATTCATATAGTGGACTATATGAGTTATTCAGTCAACATGGGCTTAGTAAGTCCTACTACTGCTAACCAACATGATAGATCTGTGTGAAGATATTAAACATCCAGGCAAGTGGAAAAAATGTAGAAGAGGGTGTAGCAATTTCCTCTGTTTCCTGTTAGATGAGATTTGGGATTTCAGTCCTGAGAAGAAGTGTGAGCCCCCATCTACCCACGCTGCCAATGCACTGTCATCATGAGCAATGCACTTGGCAGGAACGTGTCTACCATTTAAGAGAATAGCATAATGATGAATCCGAGTGGCACTCTCTGAATCATCCTTTTGTGGGCAGTGCATCTCTGCTGCTAACATACAAATAACCAAAAAGAGGTACCGTCATCAAAATACCTTTGTGGGCCTACCTATATCTCAAATTCACCAGAGCTCTTCACCATATAGGAGGGAGAGAAGAGCTTAGCTAGTGTTTTTTGAGATTTGGCCACCTCTTGCTGCTTGTGTCTAAATAAAGACACAATGAGCCCCTCCCCCCACATTTCTTTTTTTCAGGAAAAGGTCTAGCATTTCTCTTTTCCGCTGAGATGAGTTTTCCAACCAGAACTTGAGTTCTTCCAACATTGTGATCAAACGCCTTCCAGTTACTGTGGACAGGAGAGAGCAATGACTGCAGGTGACCAGTTGATCATTGTGCAGTGAGATTGAAAAGCACGATCAAGCCACGGCTCACATGAGACTTGGAAATCTCCCTTGGATTCCTATTTGGAAAATATTCAGTTTGCCTAATGACTGTGTTTAAAGAAAGGTATTCCTGCCAGGTTTTCAGAAATGGAATAAATGACCTAATTTTTATTTGGACCAGAATCAGAATCTGATACATGTCTGTAGAAAAATAAGCCTAGAGTAGACCTCCAGCAGCCATCCATTTGTGCTTCTCTTTCTAAACAGGGGGCCTCCAAGCTGCTATGCACCAATACTCTCCAGGTTCATCCTGGATTTTCTGCTGGGCAAGGCACTGCACAGTTTGCCCTGTATCTGCTGCAAAGCAGGCTTAACACCAGGCTCAGAAAACCCAGCTGTGCTTTGTGTGAGGCTGTTATGTGGATAAAGAAATAGGTACTTTCTGGATGCAGTGAGTTTTAAAGGGAGGTGCAGGTGAACAGCCTTCGTTACACGTATTGGGGTGTTTCCTGCCTTGATCCGTTAAGACCCAGTTTGAACTCGGGTATTATGTTTTGTATTGTGGCCTTCCTTTTTTTTTTTTTTTTTGTCTTTTGTCTTTTTCCGTGTCCGGCAACGGACCGCAACCCTCAGTGTTGCCCCCGTACCGGGCCGGGGACCGGCAACGGGATTGCAACCCTCGGTGTTGCGCCCGCGCCTCGCTCAGCCAGTGAGCGGGAACCGGTCTGTATGTGGGATCCGAACCCTCGGGTGGGAGCGCCGCCGCGCTTCCCAAGCAGCGCACTTATCCAGTGCGCCACCGGGCCGGCCCCTGTGGCCTTCCTTTTTAAATCAGGATTTTAGCTGTATTTGGAATCAGGGACTCCTTTAAGACTAATAAAAGAGATAGACATACCCTGCTGTAGATTGGATGCCTCCCCAACCTTATTGAAGTTTAAATCCCCACTGTAACTGTTGAGGGTGGGAAATCCTATTATGGTAATTGAAAGGTGGGGCCTTGAAGAGGTGATTAGATTGTAGGACATGCCATAGTGAATAGATTAATGATGGTGTTGTGGGCATGGTTCTGAGGGCTTGAAAAAGAGAGTGAATGAGAAGTTTGCTTTCTCTGCTCTGCCATTTTCTGCCATGTGAGACCCCTGGTTCACTGTCACCACCACCAAGACCTTTATCAGCTATGTTCCCTGGACTTTGGACTTCCCAGCCTCTGAAACTGTAAGCAATAAATTTTCTTTTCTTTATGAATCACCCAGTTTCAGGTATTTATGTTTTAAGCAACAGAAATGGACTAACACACCCCCTCACCACCAAATGCAATGTACAGTTGACCCTTAAACAATGAGGGGGTTAGGGGCACCAATCCCCCACACAGTCAAAAATTTGAGTATGACATTTTACTCCCCCAAAACTTAATTGCTAATAGTCTACTGTTAACTGGGAGCTTTACTGATAACATAAACAATTGACTAACACATACAAGGGTACTTCAAAAAGTTCGTGGAGAAAGAGAATTAAAAAATAGGAATCTTTCTAAGAACTTTTTGAAGTACCTTCATATTTTTTATATGTATTATATACCGTATTTGTACAATAAAGTAAGCTAGACAAAAGAAAATGTTAAAAAAAATCATAAGGAAGAAACTTTTTACTGTGAAACAATTTACTGGAGATACAAACGTGGAGATGATTAGTGTCACATGGCTTTTTCAGCAGACTCTCGCAATACTTGAGCTCACTGCAATAGAAATAGGAGGTGGCTACAAAATGATTACAGTAGCACAGTATGTACCACAGTTACTTTTATGCAGCTGTGATTTAATGCTGCATCTTTATGTTGTTTACATTTCTCCACTGTGAATGATGTCATGTATGGTCTGTAAGTGTTTTTGCGCATTAGTTTTGATAAATTTTAACTTTTATTATAGATCTGTGTATATTTTATGGTAGTAACGATAAAATAGACTAGTATAAATATACATATATTTATGTATTCATGACATACCTAGCTTTTTCTTAATTTTTTGATATTTCTAGGCTAAGCAGTTTGTGAATTTAAAAAAAAAAATTGTTGCAAATCTCCAAAAAATTTTTCCAATATATATTTATATATAAAAAATCCATACATAAGTGGACCCATGCAGTTCAAATCTGTATTGTTCAAGGCTCAACTGTATACATGCTTCAGACATTTAATTTCAGACATTTAAGTTATGGCCCCAGATTAAGAGTCCCTACTTTAGATCCTTCTATTTAATCACATTCATTTTAGGCTCTTTGATGGATAGGAAGACAAGGGTTAGTGAAGGGACAAGGTGTAGACAGTTTGGCTCCAGTACTGATGTCATTATTTGCTAGCTCCAGGACCTCACTGAGCCTGAGTTTATTTGTAAAATGGGGAGCATTGTAGCACCCTCTCAGGGTTGTTGTGAGAATAAAATGAGGCCATTTTCCTGGCTTTTGAGTAAGTGGGTGTTCAAGAAATGGCAGCAATTATTGTTATTGATATATTGGCATTGTTATTATGTTAGGATCCACAAATGGAAAGCACATCTGAACATCTCACAACAGAAGTTTGAATCAAAAGATGCCTTCTTTTGAGGCACCTGATACACTTAAAGTTTTGCCTAACTCTTGGTGTTCTCCTCCATGGCACCCTGCCAGCCCCCCTCATCTCTAAACACTATGCTAGTTAAGCATTTAGAACAAAGTGCCTCACACATGTAGATGCTCAATAAAAATAAATCATTGTTGTGATTGTTATTATTACTTTTGTTATTATTAGTATTGCTAGTGCATGGGGGATTCTCCAGTGAAACCTTAGTTTTAAGGAGAAAGAGTGTCTCGAGATGACTTTTCTCAAGAAGAAGAGAATATCTCATTGTGATAAGGGAAACAAAAGTAGTTTACTGTCTCAACATCCTATAAAATTAATTTCTTTGTCTTCTGTTTATTTCACTCAGGATATGCTGGAATGCTGAGGCTCAGCAGCCCCTCAGGGACAAATGACTAATTTTTAAAATAATGGTTGCTGAAACAGGCCATGGCAAAACAAGAAAGCATGTCAGTCACATGCCCTCCATTGTTGGGTGGGGATGGCTCTAGGTTCTCCCAGCCAAGAAGCCTGTGTATTCAAGATCTTTCCCCCTTCTCTCTGGCCATGCTTGGCCTCATGTCCTCATTTCTCTTGAAGGTACAAATGACTAAAAACAGATAAAAGTGTGAGCACTCACTAGGCTTATATTTTAATTAGAATTAAAGTCCAGGATATTGTCTTTGTACACCTAGAACCTGGCAAGGGCTCAATAAATACCAAGTGAACAAAGCAAAGGAATTCAAATGGGTGCAATATTAGTTGTTAGTCAGTGGTGGGGGCTTCTTCGTACCTTGAAATCTCACTGTTTTCTCTTTCCCACTATCTTCTGGCTGTGGCGTTTGGATACCACTCTATTATCACTATACTTTTTGAACTTTTTTTTTTTTTTTTTTTTTTTTTTTTTTTTTCCGTGTCCGGCAACGGA